>NW_022196904.1:25481362-25520132 GCF_008632895.1 Mastomys coucha
AAAAAAAAAAAGTAGATTTTTTTAGGAAATGAAAACAACACACACATACCCAACTGTGGGGGCTGGAGAGATTGCTCAATAGTTAAGAGCCCTGGCTGCTCTTCCAGAGGATCTAGGTTAAACCCCTGCTCACATATGGTGGCTCACAACCATCTCCACCTCTAATTCCAAGGAGTCTGATGCCCTTTTCTGGCCTTGTGGGCACTGCATGCACGTGGTGTACATGGATAAACATGCAGACAAAACACCAAAACAATATACGTATAATAAAACTGAATAAATCTTACAGAACCCAGTACCTATTATCATCACAAGAGATGTTGTCGAAGAAGGATTTGGTCTTGTCATAGTAGCAGTTTGGCCCAAGCGGGTCTTCCTCATCAGCATTCCCTTCACTGTTCTGAGTGTCGACTCCTGAGTCTCCTTTGTCTTCACCATTTACAGGTTTCTCTTGTTTCTCAAGTTTATCTTCTAAGGAAAGACATGCAAGTTAAGATTCTAAACATTGCTGGGCAGCGGTGGCACGTGCCTTTAATCCTCGCACTTGGGAGGCAGAGTGATTTCAGGCTAATTTCTGAGTTCGAGGACAGCCTGGTCTACAGAGTGAGTTCCAGGACAGTCAAGGCTATACAGAAAAACCCTGTCTCAAAAAACCAACAAAACAAAACAAAACAAAAACAACCCCCCCAAACCAAACCAACCAAACAAACAAAAACCCACAACAACAAAAAGATTCTAAACATCTAAGATGTAAACCATCTTTAACTCAAAGATCAAGTTCACATTTTTGAGTAGAAAAATAAAAACTTGCCTTTTAATTTAAGTTTATTATGAAACTCTCTGTCGATTTCCTCCTTGTTAAATTGTGCATTTGCACTTTCAAAGTCAAAGTCTTTCTCAAATTTCATTGGACCATCTCGACGGATACCAAATCTTCCCCTGCCACCTCGATGACCCCCACGTCCTCTTCTAGGAGCAGAAGGCACTCCAGGAACTATGTTAACAAAGAATATTTATAAAAAACAATTAGTATGTATTAGCTAGTTTAGAATAGTACTGTGCTCTTTGTAAGAAACAATCTATAACATAAATGTTTAAACTCTGTATGTACAGTATATATGTATTTTTATACAAATAAGAAATGGGGGTGGGTTGGAGAGAGGGCTTGTGATTAAAAACATTGGGTGTTCTTGCAGAGAACCTGGGTTTAACTCTCAGCATTCACATGGTGGCTCACATTCAAAACTCCAGTTCTAGGGAGTGATTGATCCTTCTTCCAACTCTGCTGAAACCAGGCACTCGCTCTAGGCACTGATATATCCAGGTAAAACATGTATACATATAAAAGAAAAAAATCTTAAAACAACAACCCCAAGAAGATTGCTTAGCAGGTAAAGGAGCTACAGTCAAGCCTGATGACCCAAGTATAATCTCGGACCCATATGGTGGAAAGAGAACTGACTTCCACAGTTGTCTGTTGATCTCCGTATCTATACTGTGTACACTGGCACATATTAAACACAAAACAAAGCACTTCTGCAAGTCATCTTCTAACTTTTACAGGTGCAATGTAGCACACACATGCCCATATGCATAAACACACACACACACACACACATACACGAACAAAAAGAACTAAGTAGCTAGAAGTTAGTATGTATATGAAAAAAATATAAGATTTTATATAACTTTAATATAGCTTTTATAGTTGTATTTATGAAGAGTACAACAAGTAGATGTATAATTGATAGATATTGGGCCTTCTCCATATATTAACCCAGGCTCTAGAAAGCTCTGTTCTTCTTTCTGCCCTATTCTCTCAAACCCAAGAGCCAGTTTCTTTGTGGAATGAATAGGTTTGTGTTCCTTGTTTGGTGAGGATGGCAAACTGCCTGAGTTTGAGCATAAATGCACCAAGCAGCACATCCAGACATGTCTAGATAAGCAGGCCTTTAACACAGTCAATTTTATTATTAAAAGTAACTCAGTTACATGTCAGGAAACAGGGGTGGATTCACATTAAAGTTCCACAAAAAGAATACCCATATGTGTAAAATTCAAGAAGAAACTGCAAGAAAATTCCCTTTTGTGTTAGTGACCCTTAGTGGTGGAGGAGGGTAGTGAAGCTTTTAGTTTACCTTTTGTTGTTGTGATACTGGATACCTAAGGCCCCCTGGATATTAGGCAAGTATTCTACCATTAAGTTTTATCTCTCACACAGGTGGTGAGATTTGGAGGATAATGTTAAGATAAATTTACTTATTACTTCACATATTATTAAACAATTTATTGTTTTTATTTATGTACCTGATATGTATGTGCCTGTAGAGTCAGAAGGGGGTGCTAGATTCCCTGGATGTAGCTGGATTTATGAGACCACCAGGTGTGGTGCTAGCAACCAACCCCTGCTCCTCTGTGAGAGAAGCAAGAGCTTCTGACTGCAGAGGCATTTGTAAAGCCCCTCAAATAGCCTCCGCATGATAAAAATATGGCAATTATTTTGAAAAGAGGTTCACCTGTTTAAAATGTATCAATTACTCCACAACACATACATATCTAAAACTACACAGAAAGCAACAAGTATACAGGAGATGAACGAAGAAAGTTCTTTTCAGCCCAGACCACACAGCACTCACAAAGAGTAGAGGAAAAATAAGAACACTTATACACTTAAAAATAGCACACTGAAGATGGGCGGTGGTGATGTTCCCCATTTTTTGTAAATAAATAAATCTTTTAAAAAATTAATTTATGGCTGGGCAGTGGTGGTGTACGTTTTTACTCCCAGCACTTGGGAGGCAGAGGCAGGTGGATTTCTGAGTTCTGAGTCTACACAGTGAGTTCTAGGACAGCCAGGGCTACACAGAAATACCTTGCCTTAAAAAAACAAAAAATTATGGCAACTGGAGAGATGGCTCAGTGGTTAAGAGCACTGACTGCTCTTTGAAAGGTTCTGAGTTCAATTCCAGGTAACCACATGGTGGCTCACAACCATCTAAGAGGGTTGTGTCTGAAGACAGCAACAACATACTCACATATATAAAATAAATAAATCTTTTAAAAAATTTTATTTATTTATTAATTTATAAATTGCTAGGAATGGAACTCAGAACCTCTGGAAAAGTACTCAGTGCTCTTACCTGTGTTCACCTTTAATCCCAGCAGTCAAGGGGGAGAGTCAGGAGGATCTCTGTGAGTTCGAGGCCAACCTTGGTCTACAAGGTGTGTTCCAGGACAGCCAGGGCTATATCCAGAGTAACCCTGTCTCAAAACAAGCAAGCAAACAAACAAAACCTGTCCCTGACCCCAAAGAATACTGAGTTGTCTAATAATAAATACAAAGATTACTTTTTAAACATCATCTAAGTTATGTTTTTAACTTGGAACAGTTTTGGATTTTGTTTTCCATTAATAGATTGGAAATTAACAAAACAACACTAAATATTGCCAAAATATGTAAAACCTTATTAACCAATAATCATAAAAGTGGAAAGTTCTTTTATTTTTTTTTCAAAACAGGGTTTTTCTGGATCGCCCTGGCTGTCCTGGAACTCACTCTGTAGCCCAGGCTGGCCTTGAACTCAGAAATCCGCCAGCCTCTGCCTCCCAAGTGCTGGAATTGAAGGCATGCGTCACCACCACCCAGCAGAAAGTTCTTAAATAAGTACTTCATTTAAAAAAGCAAACAGCAGGGCTGGAGAGATGGCTCAGGGGTTAAGAGCACTGACTGCTTCTCCAGAAGTCCTGGGTTCTATTCCCAGCAACTACATGGTGGCTCACAACCATCTGTAATGGGCATCTGATGCTCTCTTCTGGTGTGCCGGAAGACAGCTACAGTTGTACTCATATACATAAATAACTCTTTAAAAAAAAAAGGGGGGGGGATTGGAAGGATAACTCAGGGGTTAAGAGCATTTTTTGTTCTTAAGACCCGACTCAGGTTTGGTTCCGTACAACACCTGTATTAGGTGGCTCACAACATCTATAACTTCAGTTCCAGGAGATCCAACAAGCACATGGCACACATATATGCCTGCAGGCTAAATATTCATATACATAAAATAAGTTAAAAAACAAAAAGGCAAAAATTGTTGGTCTGGGTGGTAGTACATTTGGGAGGCTAGCCCTGTCAGCCCTGTAATTCCCCGGGTAGCCTGAGCTTCACAAGACTCTGCCTTTCAGATTTAGCAGCAAGCACTTTTATCTGATGAATTATCTTATTGGTGCCTTAAATGTTTTTTTCTAAAAAGAATTTATTTGGGGGGCTGGAAATTGCTCAGTAGTACTGAAGAGGATAGTGGCTGCCCTTCCAGAAAACCTAGGATTCTTACCATCCACAGGGCACCCCATAACTCTCTGTAACTCTAGTTCCAAGTGATCTGACGGCCTCTTCTGGCCTCTGTGGTAATCATACATACAAACAGGCAAATACTCAATACACTTAAAAAAAAATTAAAAGGGCTGAGGAAGCATTCCTGGGGGTAAAGCTCTTGCCATGCAACCACGAGGGCTGCAGTCCACATGCCCTGGACCTACATAATATGCATGAGGACACAGCTGCCCATACCTATGTCCCAGCTCTCAGGAGGCAGAGAGAGGGGATCCCTGGAGCAAGCTGGCTACCTAAACTTGCATAATTAGCGAGCTCGGGGTTCAGGTGAGAAAATCCCCCTCAATATATAAGATGAAGAGTGGCTGAGGATGATAGCTGATGTCAACCTCTGGCTTCCATCTGCACATACCTATGTACATACAGATAAGCATGAGGACCCAAGTTCTGAAGACAGGTGGATGCTGGCCAGCCATCCCAGTCAAGTTAATCATTTCCAGGTTCAGTGAGAGAGATTCTTACTTCAAAAAAATGAGGTGGAGAGTGACCAAGACTCCTAATACTGTCTTCTGACCTCAACCCCATGTGCACACATATGCATTATGTACTTGCATGCACACAACAACAAGAACAATTACATTCACCCCAAACTCAAAGACAACGGTGTATTGTCAAGTAAAATTCTTTCCAGAAAAATAGTACTTCAGAAAAATAAAATTAAATATAGATCTAAGAATGAAAAGAAAAGCACACTGCGGTGTTTCAGTTAACTTTCCAGCTTTGTTCCCAACAGTAGCATTTCAACTACTGCACACTAGCAGAACTAGAGAGCAGACACTGGGAGAATTTAATTAACCAAACTATGGATCTTAGATGTCACTAATTTCTGACAAGCATCTTCAGGCATATATTTATGTAGAGTCCAGCAACAGTTTACTACATGTATAGACTTACAACAAGCAAATCCACTCCCCTTGGGATCAGTCCTTTGAGGTTCACAACTCACAACTCCCACCTTTTTTCTTTTTAGTAGCAAATATGCATCTTTGAAATGGTTTTTCCTACTGAGATCCATGGCACATGGCATTCAAATCCAGGTAGCTCCTGGCTATGGTGGCACATATCTTTAAATCCCAGCACTTGGGAGGCAAAGTTCCAAGATAGCCAGAGCTACACAGTGAGGACCTGTCACAACCAACCAACCAACCAACCAACCAACCAACAACAAAACCCCTCAAATCAAACAAACCCAAACCAATTAGATCCAGGTAACTTACCTACTTGCCTCTTGCTGTCATTTCTGAGTTGCTCATTTTCTGGTCTTGGGACTTTGTGTACTTCAGCTACAGAAAGACATGCAAAGTAAGAAATCAATTCAGAATATATAACCAAAATCTTTTATAACATTAGAATGGGGGAGATGATAACACTTGCAATACCCACAACACACACACACATACACACACACCCCACTTTGAAACAAACTTGGAAGACTGAACACTATTAATATAAAGTTCAGCTTCAACCTGCTAGCACCATTCATATAAAGTAACACTCCTGGTGTCATGAGGAGATGGAGAGTGATTACAGTGCAGGAACAGGAACAGCTCAGTTCTACCTCGCCTGTGCTCTTGGTTGTCTATTGCTTTCTGGCTGGTAGGTGGCAAAGGCCTGGCTGGTACAGGGCTCCTTCTCCCAACAGGTGCTGGAGCAGGTAAGTGGGCCGAGGCGGTCTGTACTGCTTGTTCCATGGTTGGACTTTTTCTCAAAGGGTCTAACTGAGGGCTTGATCGACCTAAAATGTAACCAAAAGATAATAAACTACCCTAACCTAGGATTTCAAAACGATCTAGACCTCATAAAAGTAAGTATAGAATTTTATTCTGCCAATTTAAATCCTTACCATAAAACTGAATTCATTTTATTTATTTATTGTTTTGGTTTTTCGAGACAGGGTTTCTCTGCATAGCCTTGGCTGTCTTGGAACTCACTTTGTAGACCAGGCTGGCCTTGAACTCAGAAATCTGCTTGCCTCTGTCTCCCAAGTGCTGGGATTAAAGGCATGCACCACCCCTGCCTGGCCTGAATTTATTTTATTAAACTAGTGTTTAAACCTGGCTATCTTCAGTGGGTTGGTTATTAAGCTAATGAAACAAAACCCCTAAACAACAACAAAACCCCCAAAGTAACACTATTGCCATGACATCTGCCTGTTTGTACCTAGTGTAGGATCACAGAGTAGGCATATCAAATGGAGGCTTTCTTTCTTTTCCTTTTTTGGAGACAGAATCTTATATAGCCCAGGCCTTAAACTTCTGATCATCCTGCCTCCAACACCTAAGTGCTAGGATTCCAGTTATGCATATCCATGTAAATGACTAAAGCAGGAAGGTCTGTTACAAGAACGTAAAGAACAGTAAAGCATGGCAGGTAGACATTTTTTTTTAAAAGAATTATTTATTATAATTATTTTTAAAAGATTTATTTACTATATGTAAGCACACTGTAGCTGTCTTCAGACACTACAGAAGAGAGTGTCAGATCTTTTTACAGATGGTTGTGAGCCACCATGTGGTTGCTGGGATTTGAACTCAGGACCTTAGGAAAAGCAGTCAGTGCTCTTAACTGCTGAGCCATCTCGCCAGCCCCCTTATTATTATCTTTTTAAAGCTTTATTTATTTTATATATGTGAGTATACTCGCTATCTTCAGACACAACAGAAGAAGGCATCACACCCAATTACAGATGGTTGTGAACCACCATGTGGTTCCTGGGAATTGAACTCAGGACCTCTGATGAGCAGTCAGTGCTCTTATCCACCAAGCCATCTCTCCAGGCCAGTACATGTGTTTTTAGAAGTTTTACATGTTTGGGTAATTAAATGTTGGAATTTGAAAAGCAAGAAAAAAAAAAAAAAGCCTTCTGAGAATTGCAGAGTGGTCTCACCTCATTCCTAAGTCATCATAAGGGTCTCTTGCTATGTCTCTGCTTATCATAAGTTTGACTTACCAAATTCCACTTTTCCTTCTATAGGGTCAGAATGACATTAATTATTCTACTTATGCTTTTTGTTCCTGTAAAATTTGCTCTAAATTTCTAAAGGAGATTTTAGATTTCATGATTTTGTGTTAAAAAAGGGGATTTTGCTTAAAAATTACATTCATTTTTAAAAAAGGAAATCCCAAGATAAAGCTACAGTGCAGGCTCAGTCCCCTGGGGAAAAGGGTGAATGCTGACTGATGTCTGGTTGTGAAGTACTCAGAAACAGGGACAATTCCCCAGGTACTCCAAGTATGCAATAACAACGTTTACATGTTTCCAAACATTAATGGCAAGCTACTTTAGTGAAAAGTTTAGTTACCAGAGAACACTGAAAAATACAGTACTATTAATAGAGACATTGTTAAGTTTTCATTCTTTATGGTTATAATATTTTAGCTCATAAGAAACAGTTTATAATATTTATAAAGGGAGTGTTAAGTGTTGTTTGAGATAGGGAATGGCTGAGCTGCTCAGGCTGGCACTGAATATCTGGACTCAAATGATCTTTCTGCCTCAGCTTCCAATGTAGATGCCTATGCAGCAGAGGTCACAGGCATATGTCATTGTGCACAGTTTTCAAAGAGTTAAGTTTATTTTCTTTTTTTCCCCTTTAGACCAAGTCTTGTTAAGTAGATAAAGCTAGTATTGAGGCCACAATATTCCTGCCTCAGCTTTCCATACGATGGGGATTACAGGTGAAATCACTAGCGTTAAGATCGAGAAAAGCCTCATGCAGTGGTGGCACACGCCTTTAATCCCAGCACTTGGAAGGCGGAGGCAAGCAGATTTCTGAGTTCGAGGCCAGCCTGGTCTACAGAGTGAGTTCCAGGCCAGCCAGGGCTATACAGAGAAACCCTGTCTCAAAAAACCAAAAGATCGAGAGAAGTCGATTGCTGCAGTTCATTTTATAATATTCTACCAAATGACCTTTCAGATTTATAAAATTTCCTTTATCATTGCTTTTCTGAGAAGAAAGCCTGTGACTCTGAAGTAGTACAGCAGTAAATACAAGGGGGCATACAGAACGAGTTACTGACTCACTGACTGCATATTCGTTTCCTTTTTCCTAACAACTTACTAATCATGGTGTTAATTTTGCTACAAATAATGAACTGTGGTATATATGATTAGTAATAAATCCAGAAATAACTTCAGAAAATGCAAAACAACCTTCTTGAGTGACAATCACATTCTTATAGAGTTAAGAAGCCCCTGGAGAATTTCCTGTGGGGCTGAGCTATCTGATATAGGTACTCTGCAAGAGCACCAAGAGCTGTCCAGCCTCTGAAATTCAAACATTTTTAGTTGGTGAAATTTAGATGAATTCTTAGGCTTTCTGTGTCACAGATTTATGTAAATATCCAATCAAAATCTAATAAAAATACTTCTGTTTTCAAGACTTCAGTATGACTGAATAAATCCAGCCTTACTTTTTTTAAACTATAACTCACCGTCACAGAAATAACCAACTACTACTACAATTTAATCTAGAAATCTTTTTTGTTTTGTTTGAGATAGTTTCTCCATGTAGTCTTGGCTGTCCTGGGCTATGTAGACAAGGCTAGCCTTGAACTCAGAGACCCATCTGCCTCTGTCTTCCAAGCACTGAGACTAAAGGCATTCATCACCACTGCCCAGCCTAACCTAGAATATCAATCATCTACTTAATCCTTCCCCTTTCCCCCATTTCAACTGCCCTGAGGATCAAATCCAGATCAGCATCATACAGCTAGAGAGTGCTCTATGGCTAGACTATACTACCAGTCATTATATTATATTTACAGCAGAGCTGTTTCCAACACTGTACTTTTTAGTCATCTCTAAATTAATTCTTAGTTTTATTATACTAGGTAGGCAAGCTTGTTATTTTTACTTTTCAAGTATGTTCTGATGTATGTCCAGGTTTATTTATTTTTTACAATTTGTCATTTTCATGTATATAGTGTTTTGCCTGCTTGCATGTATGTACCATGCATACTCAGTGTCCACAAAGGATAGAAGAGGGAGTTGGACCCCCTGAGATTGGAGTTATGCATTATTGTGAACCTCCATATGGGTGTTGGGAATTAAACCTGGGTCCTTGGAAAAGAGCAGCAAATGTTAAGCTACTTCTCAAATTTCTATTTCATATATTCTCTCTCTCTCGTGTGTGTGTGTGTCTGTGGGTGTATTTCTGGGATCTATGTCAGGACATCAGGTTTGGTGGCAAGTCTTAACCCACTGAGTCATCTTACCAGCAATCCAAGTTTTATTTTCTGGCTCCATTAAAAAAAAAAAAAATCCTTTTACTTCCATTTTTTTTTTTTTACTTCCATTTTTATTTTAAATATAATCAATTTTCTGGTTTATTAAATTCTACTATTCTCATTTAAATTTAAACATCATGAGAAGACTTCTCAATACTGATTCTTATCCATGAACAAAGTATGCTTGCTTCTCTCATCCCACGAAACTTTCCTCATAGAAGACTGTTACATTTCTTACATATTTCATACATAATTTTTATTTCTCATTATTGAGAGCTGTTTCTTTTAATTATGTTTGTGCGTGAAGGCATGTTTCAGTGGGAATGGACACCAGAGATTATCAGTTTGGATTCTACTGCAGCCGGAATCACAGGCAGTTTTAACTGAGTTCTCCCATCTGGGTGCTGAGAACCGAACTCAGATCTACTTAAGTCCTCTTAACTGGAGCCATTTCTCTAGCTCCACAATCAGTAAGTCAGTTGCATGGACAACAATGGCCACAATGACTTTAAGGCACAACAACAAAACATGCAGGACTACCCTTCTTAGCACTGGCCTGATGTTGACACTTGTCTGCTTTGCCCTGTGATTGCTCTATCTTTATAAAGTGATCTAAACCACAATACTGAACATAAAACAATGGTCCCATTGCACTTATGGTAGCAGTGTATACAGCACAAACAAGGCTGCATGACTAAAGAGGAGACTTAAATTTTTTTTTCTTTTCTTTTTTCTTTTTTCTTTGGTTTTTCGAGACAGGGTTTCTCTGTGTAGCCCTGGCTGTCCTGGAACTCACTCTGTAGACCAGGCTGGCCTCGAACTCAGAAATCCACCTGCCTCTGCCTCCCAAGTGCTGGGATTAAAGGCGTGCGCCACCACTGCCCGGCGAGACTTAAATTTTTTATTTTTATTTATGTGTTAGCAGTGTTTGACTGTGTGAATGGAAGTGCACACTACATGTGCAAAGCCCTCAGAGGCCATAAGAGGGCATGAGATTACTCTGAAAACGAAGTTAAAAATGGTTGTAAGGCACAACAGGGGATGTTGGGAACTGAACCTAGTAGGTCTTCTGTAAGAAGAGATGGTTTTAAGTGAGTAGCAGTGAATAGGTATCTATATTTATATTAGTAAAAATTCTTGTTAAACTTTAATATTAAGTCTGATATTGGCTATTAAGAAAGCTACCATTTACTAAGTATATTCTATGGAAGATACTACTGCCAAGAGCACGAAATAGATCGAAAGAAATTATACTTTTTTTTTTTAAAATTGTTTTTTTTGAGACAGGGTTTCTCTGTGTAGCCCTGGCTGTCCTGGAACTCACTCTGTAAACTGGGCTGTCCTCGAACTCAGAAATCCACCTGACTCTACTTCCCAAGTGCTGGGATTAAAGGTGTGCACCACCACTGCTCAGCACCTTGTCTTAAAAAAACAAAAAGAGCCAGGCAGTGGTGGTGTACGCATTTAGTCCCAAAACTTGAGAGGCGGAGGCAGTCAGATTTCTGAGTTTGAGGCCAGCCCGATCTACAGAGTGAGTTCTAGGACAGCCAGGGCTACACAGAGAAACCCTGTCTCGAAAAACCAAAAAAAGACAAGGTGTGGTGGTTTGAATAGGTTTGGCCCCCACAGACTCATGATACTGCTAGATAAACAGACTTTTTCAAAATGAAAATAGGATTCTTTAAGCTTATTAAACTGTTAAAATGTCCAGTAGAGATCTCAATCAGGACCTGCATTTTCAGAAGCACTACAAGATGGTTCCTTTGTGGTAATCACAGAGACAGATGGATTTGTATCCTGTAAGGTATTAGGTAAGATTCAAAAAACACGCATATCAACAGTTTATTTCTTTGGATGGGTTATCAAATTACCCTACTACAGTTCAACCTTCAGTGGCAAATCTGGGACTAATCTGATAAACTTTGCAAACAAATGTTAAGCAACACATATTATTTCAATTTCAATGTGTAAAAATTAAAAAAAACAAAACAAAACAGTAGAAGCCATTTAGCAAAACATTTATTATAATATAGTAACTAGGAAAAATAAAATCCTGAATCAGTCAACTATGTTGACACCTGTAATACCACTACTCAGAAGGCTTAGGCAGGAATATACTGAGATCATACTGAGCTAGCTTAAGCTAACCAGTTGAAACCCTGTCTCAAAATTTTAAAAGAGGAAAACACCAATGATACATGTTGCTTATAAACCTTCAGAGCAAGGCAAAAACTACTATAGAAGTACTGAATGGGCAGAGCAACTTACCTTGGGCTAGCTGTGGTTTTACAGATCTTGTGTCTTGAGTGAAGGCTGAACCAACTGCATTGCTCTGGGATAAGGTACCACTATTTGATGCTTCTGTTCCAAAGGATGTCAAGGAGCTCCCAGCTTGAAAAGATTTTTAAAAGATCAGCATTTTCCTGATTGTCTTGGTACTCACTCTGCACTTTATAAAAAATAATAATCCTGAGCTACAGAGATGGATCAGAGCCCTCTTCTGGCCTGCAGGTATACATGCAGGTAGAACACTATACAAAATCAATCAATCAATCTATCTATCTATCTATCTATCTATCTATCTATCTATCTATCTATCTATCTATCTATCTTAACATTAATAATCCTTAAAATATACAAAACAATTTGGGAAATCTATGGCAGTGTAGGGTGAAAAAAAAATGGGACTATGTAGTCCTATAGCTTTCACGTAAACAGCTTTTGAACACATGTAGCATTGTCTTAGGAACTTGCAAAAATAAGGACACAATCAAATGGTGAATAGCAGAAACAATATATTAGACACATATTAATTTCAATTAGTGTACCAACTGGTGGACCCACAAATCCTTCCTTCGGCTAGAGCTTTCCACCATTTAAGTCAGTAGAAAACAGACTCTGTGGGCTGGTGAGATGGCTCAGCAGGTAAGAACACTGACTGCTCTTCCAAAGGTCCTGAGTTCAAATCCCAGCAACCACATGGTGGCTCACAACCATCCGTAATGAGATCTGACTCCCTCTTCTGGTGTGTCTATATAATAAATAAATAAATAAATAAATAAATAAATAAAAATAAAAAAAGAAAACAGACTCTGTAAGGCTTCCCAATCTGAAGGAACTGTGCTGTGTATTCTGCCCAAAGCAGATACAGAGAGTAGGAATCATGAATAACAAAATGTTCCACCAATCTTCTCTAAGTTTGTACAACATTATGAGTAGTGGAGCCTTTATACACAGCACTCTCTACTCTCTTAATATTCAATTTAGGTTGTTCCTATATTTGAACAACCCTTACCTCTCATTTGTACACCACTCTATGATGGTTTTTATTTTTTTAAATTTTTTTTATTAGATATTTTCTTTATCTACATGTCATCTGATTTTTCTTTTCCCAGTTTCCCCTCCCAGGAACAAACAAACAAACAAAAACAACAAGAACAAACCCCTGTTGGCTCACCCCCCATGCTTGCCACCCCACCCTCTCCCACTTATTGGCCCTGGCATTCCCCTACACTGGGACACAGAACCTTCACAGGACCAAGGACCTCTCCTCCCACTGATGATTGATTTTGCAATCCTCTACTATACACATGCTGCCAGAATAATCAGTCCTACCATGTATACTCCTTGGTTGGTGGTTGAGTCCCTAGGAGCTCTGAGGGTACTAGTTAGTTCATATTGTTGTTTGTCCTAAGGAGTCTATGATGGTTTTAAAATTAGCTCTTACAAAATACAAATATAATTACCCCATTATAGTGTTTGGGACCCTTTTTATAAACTACTACCTCTGCTTATAAAGCCCTGGTTCTCTGCCCATCTTACATCATTGTGTATTTGAACCTGTGTAAACTGTAAAGGGTTTACACTTTGCTCTTGCAATGCATTTCCAGAGTAGTCAACTCCAGTTTTTCAACTACTTCTAATCACTTCAGCCATGCTGTTTAAGACACTTTGCTGTCCCCCAGAACCCTTCTAATTGGATAAATTCTACTGGTCAAACCCCTAAAAATGGACCATCAAAATGTCGCAGTCTCACACATGGGAACATTCTCACCCACCCAGGCATATTCCAGTCAGATGTCTGTGCTGATCAGCTCTGGAAGATACCAATTATCACCCCTGTAACCCTGGAAAAGTAGTGAGCATTTTAAAAGATCCTACTTGTGTTGGTTGCTAGGCAAGGTGAGCATAAAGCTACTTGGAGGGTGTGTGCTATCATCACCTTGCTGCTGTCTGCTGGAGTGCCAATTCAATGACAGCAAACTGTATCTTGTAATCTTCTCACCTTGACCTCTGCTCCTTGACTCAATTCTACTACTGAGTCATGTCTGTAACTTTCCTCAAACAATAATCATTATTATTTGCTATGTAAGCCAGGTTAGCTTCAAATTCAAAGCCTTCCTGCCTCAGTTTTCCAGGTACTGAGGTGAGCCTCCCAATCACTTTTTATCTATGGCTTAGGAAGGGTCAGTTAAGGTTTGTATTCTCTGTGGAGATACCCAGCTCCTATAGCACTTCTGTTAAAAAGGTGATTTTGTTTCCACTGACATATACTGCTACTTTTATGGAAAAATCAGTATTTGGGTGGATCGTCTCTATTTTTTAGTTATCCATAATTGTCTATCTTGATGCTAACTCACAATTCTTAATATTCTTTGCAATTCTTTAAATTGGGGTGGTATAGACTTTAAACTTCTATTTTAAAAAGACTAATGGGATTTTGACTTAAATCTGTGAATCAATTTAGGAGAGTATGTCACCTGAAATGTTTTGACTATTCAAGCCATTAAGCATGGATTAGCTGTTCATGTAGAGCTTTAGTCTCTCAGCAGTTTTGTGGTTCTCTGTGGAGCAGAGTGACCTCAACTTCAGCATTCACTGCATTCTGGGTCAGATAATGCTTTGTTATTAGGAGTTGTCCCAACACCCTAGACTCTAGCCATCACATACTAATACAGCCCTATTCCTGGTCCTTCATTGTCAAATGTCCTCTGGAGAATGTGCAGTTTGGTTCATGTCCAGTGAGGGAAGCCCTCCGCATCTTTCACTCCTGGGTATGTGGCATTCCTTACTGCCCTACTGTTGTAAGCAGTGCTGTGTTACATATTTCAATACTCTGTTCGGATCAGATACCAGCAAATGTGTTCTGTAGGTAGTCTTTGTGAATTTGATTTGTTACTGATCAACTAGTTAGCACTATTTCAAATTATTTATTCATTTGAAATACCTTTATAATTCCAAATTTATTTATTTTTTAGAGACTTATTATTTTAAATAAGTACACTGTAGCTGTCTTCAGATGTACCAGACGAGGGCGTCAGATCTCATTACAGGTGGTTGTGAGCCACCATGTGGTTGCTGGGATTTGAACTCAAGACCTTTGGAAGAGCAGTCGGTGCTCTTACCTGCTGAGCCATCTCACCAGCCCCCAAATTTGTTTTTTTTGTGGCTTATGTAACTTGTCTGTGGCCCTTGATAGAATCACTCATTTCTACTTGCAGAGAACCAACTGTTAGGACTCTAAAAGCTAACATACATTTAGGACTGCATTTTATTTATTTTGTTTTGTTTTTTGAGACTGGGTCTCACTGTGCAGTTTGGGCTGACCTGGAACTTACTACGTAGACCAGGCTGGACTCAATCTCACAGATATCTGCCTGTCTCTCCACTCCAGGTGCTGGGATTAAAGGTGTGCACTGCCATGTCCAGCCATTATTTAGGATTGTTTTAGAATTCTAATTAACTGACCTCTGTATCAATATGAAGATTGACAGCAGTTGTGACTTTTATGTACTTTGTTATTAGTATGTATGACTGTTCTTTTTCACTGTCTCAGTGCCCTTTTCTATTCTTGCTGATTAAAAAATTAATCTATACAAGGGACTGGAGAGATGGCCCAGCAGTTAAAAGAGTATACATTACTCCTGTAGAAGACCTGAGTTCAGCTCCCAGCCCTCATGTCAGGTGGCTCACAACTGCCTGTAACTCCAGTTCTAGAGGATTTGACCCTTTTCTGAACACCCCTACCCTTTCCAAATAGAATAAATCTTTAAAATATTATTTAACACTGGAGACCCAAGAACCATCAAACAGCTGGTAGATGAGCAAAGAAAGAATACTTCAGTGTGATTTATTGATTTATGAAGGTAGCTATCTACAAACCTTTCATGTCTAGATCCTCTGCCTCAGTGTAGAGAGATGGCTCAACAGTGGAGAACATTATTGCTCATGCAGAGGCCCTAGATTTGGTTCCCAGCACCCATAGTCCTAGGGCATGTGATGCTTCTCATGATGGTATAGGTTCCTGTACATATGTGCATTCATAAATGCCCTCAAGCAGGCGGAAAGAGACACACACATAATTTTAAGTAAATAAATTTAATCAATCAATCTATCTATCTATCTATCTATCTATCTATCTATCTATCTATCTATCTATCTATCTATCTATCTTTAGACCCTCCACCTCTACCTCAGTTCTGGGCACTCAAGTATGCACCAGCCCACCCAGTTAATGTGGTATCAGCATCAGCATCAGTCCTAGGGTCTCCTCTAGGCAAGCACTCTAGTACCCATGCTACATCTCAAGACTCTTGCTTTGTACTACTTTTTTAAAATTGAGCACAAGGGTAAAATACCTTTTCTACATGTTTATGGGACCTCTGCATTTTTTTTCTTTTGGGGGGTGGCCAAGGAAGAAGAGAAACAGGGTTTCTTTGTTTAGTCCTGGATGTCCTAGAATTAGTTCTCTGTAGACCAGGCTGGCTTTGAACTGAGAAATCTGCCTGCTAGAATTAAATGTGTGTGTTACTATGCTTGGTTTGTATTTTTTTTTTTTTAGTATGTATACGTGTGTGTATGAGGTACTTGTATGTGTGTGTCAAGGCCAGAGGTCAACATTGGGTTATCTTCCTTAGTTGTTCCTTATCTTTTTTAAACTGAAATCACCAATTCATCTAGACTGGCTGGCAACAAGCTCCAGGGATTCATTCATCTCTGTCCCTGGCCTCTCAACCCCTCTCAACTGCTGTGCGTAAGTAATAGAGACTGAAATTCATTAGATAACTCATAATTCTTAATGGATAACTTAACTCTCTGGCCCTGGACATTTGTGTGTGTTGTAGTGAGTTCCAAATTCTTAACTGTGTCTCCACTATTTTTAGAAGCTCTCATTAAAGAAAGAAATTAAATAATGTAATACAGTGAAATCAATGGTAAATAGAAGTATTATGAAGGAATAATAATACAATAGCTCCAAACTTAAGACGGTTGACTACAATTAGTCTACTTTATAGTAATTAGAAAGCACAGTGATTTAGTAGAAATTATTCTTTATTTCCTAGGCTAGTTAGCCATATGCAGTAAGCCAAAGCTCTTGGTCAGCCATGTAATTGGAGGAGCAGACAGCCCCATTTTACCATGTGGTGTGCAGCCAGGCTAGTGGTTAATAAGATACTTCAGATTCCCACACCTCTATCATGCCTGCAAATGTCATCTGTATTTATACTGGAGATTCTGCACTTCAAGAAAAGTGGGTTTGGGGCTAGATGGATTTTAGAAAACTGTAGACTAATATAATGTGCTACTCCGAGTTAAGTATCTGGTGGGTGAGGAGAATGAAGTGCTTATTTGTTTGTTCCTTCATCTATTAAATGTTTAGATGTATGTGGCAGAGAGGGTATGCACGTGTGCAAGAACCCTAGGTCTGAAGAGAGCACTGAATCGCCTGAACCAGAGTTACAAATGACTGTACTATATTGGATGCTGGGTATCAAACCTGGGTCTTGTGTAAGAGCAGTATGTACTCTTTATATGAACACACTGTCACTCTCTTCAGACACACCAGAAGAGGGCATGGGATCCCATTACAGATGGTTGTGAGCCACCATGTGGTTGCTGGGAATTGAACTCAGGACCTCTGGAAGAGCAGTCAGTACTCTTAACTGCTGAGCCACCCCCCCAGCCCCAGTATGTACTCTTAACTGCTAAACCAACTCTCTAGCTCCTTAAACGTATTTTGATACATTTACTACAATGTATGTTTTCGAGACAAGGTCCCATATATTTTATATTTTAGACAAGCCTCAAACGTGCTATTTCTGAGGATGACCTCAAACTTCTAATCCTCTTGCCTCTATTTCCCAAGTGCTAGGATTATAGACATGTTGTCCAGTTTATCACATTACAACATAAGTACTTAGAATCTTAAAAATGACATTTTCAAAAGTCTTGGCAAGTTTTCTATACCTTTATAGTTAAGAAATTGAGACAAAAAAAAGAGAAAGAAAAAAGAAAAAGAAAAAATATCACCACATACCAACACCAACAGCACCAAACTGCTGCCCAACTAATGTACTTGGACTGAACTGACTGTATGCTGGCATCCTGCCAAAAGGTCCATAGGAACCCACCGACTGGAAGGAAGATGACGATGAACCTAGTGAGGACTGAAAGAAAACCACAGGTAGTTATTCTAAATTTAAAGTTATATGTATATAACAAAGATCAGATATTTTTTTAAGCTTTTAAAAAGCATGCTGAGTTTAACTGCTATATAAAAAGGCAATTATAATGGCTTACAGTATATACCTAGTATTATAATAGTTAACAATCTTATTTCAACATTTGTCTACTTGTGAACCACCATGTGGGTGCTGGGACTTGAACTTGGATCTCTGCAAGAGCAGCCAGTGTTCTTAACTACTGAGCTGACTATCTGTCCCAATATGTTTACTTATACTAATCACATTTAATGCTATTTACAAATTCTTTTTCTATGATAAATTCCTCTTTTGTGTTTAGTTTTGGAACAGACTTAGGATATAAATGAACAATGGCTTAAAGTAACTGCTTATAGAAAAATTACTTGTTGGGCTTAGAGGTGCCAGCACTCAGAAGGCAGAAGCAGGCAGATCTCTTTAAGTCTGGGGCCAGCTTGGTTTACACGGTGAATTCCAAGTTAATCAGAGAAACATAATAGAAAGACCTGGTCTCAAAAACAAAAACAAACAAGCAGAAACCTTTCAGTAATAATAGGTTATAGTCTAACATCAACATAAACAAACTCTCATGTATAAATTTCCTTTAATTATTTCACACCAATTCATTCGTTTAGTGTGTACTGTTTAAGCATTCTTGTATAGGTCAGAGGATAACTTGCTAGAGGCAGTTCTCTTCACCCACTATGAGGGTTCTGGGGACTTGGTTCCAAGTTCCTTTACCCAGTGGGCCATCTTTCCAGACTCTTCTTGTTTTCAATTACTGGAGGCCTACTCTGAATTCACAGAAAAGGACGCAGAAACAAATGTCCTATACAAGACTGTTTATGTTTTAAGATCTTTAGATTAAGTCAAGGAACATTTTATAATAAACTGTAAAATGACGGTTTACCTAGCCAACTTGATTGTTCTGAGAGGTACTTAGATGATCAGTAAAGCATATTCTGTGAAAGCCTTCTCCAGAGCTGAATGATTAAGGGAAGACAACTGTCCTGAACGTGGCTGCCATCAACAGGCTTCAAGTCCAGATGGAACAAAAGAGAATGAAGGATGAATGCCCTCTCCCATGGACATGCTTTCCCTGCTCTGTGGCCATCAGGAGAAGAGCACCCTCAGACACATATTCCTATTGCCATGGCAGTGTGCCTACTCTCAGACCTCAAAACAACAGACCTAATGAGGTGAACTAAAGGTTCTGAAATTATAAGCCAAAATAAAAACCTTTCCTTCTTTTACTGTAATGAAGTGATCAACTTACTAAATTAAAAAAAATATAAACATACAATTTATAATATACATATATTGTTAATGATCTTATAAAACATTCTACAATACAAATATGAATTCTGTTGACGACTACGGGGATATAAGCTAATTTATGGCAAGATCTTAAGTTAAAAAAAAACATTTATTGTTGAGTGTGGGAGGTGCTTTGATGTGTAAATAGAGGAATGGAGGATAACTTGTGGGAGTCAGTCCTCTTCTCCCTTGTTTGTCCTAGGGATGGAACTCAGGTCATCAGGCTCAGCCCCTTGCACCTTTACTTACCTAGCTATCTTGCTAATCTAGACCTTTCATTCTATGCTAATAAGAGCACATGCCAGGGACTCAATACCCATGGTAGCACGAGTCAAGATTTATGGTTACAAGAAATCCCTCAATATCATTCTGATATATGTTCACTTATGCTTTTCTGTTTCCACAAAGCTCATTACTCAAAGTAGGTAACTGAATGATGTATGTAAAAGACACTATATAAGATAACAGCAGAGGCTGGCTGGCATGGGGAGCCACCTCTAATACAGCACTGTCTCTTCTTTCTCAGCTTAAAAGACTCATGTTTTGTTAAGGTTACTTTAGACTTTGTTGTCCCAAGCTAAAAATTAAAAGACAAAGATATAGTCTGAAAGGATGAAAGCTCCAATTTCTTATCAAAAAGCTTCTTTTATATTCAGAAAAATTTATTATCAAGGTACTTTTATTAAAAATTTTACTTTAATAAATATTTTATATTTCTTCTTTTTTCTAACCCTGGTACTAGAGACTAGACCCAGGACTTCGTCTATGTTAGGCAAGCACTCTACTGAGCTACATACAGTCTTTGCCTTATTTCACTTAGCTGGGCTAACATTTTCCTTTAATAGTCAGAAAAATCTTGTGGAAAGATAAAACTTTCCAATGCATGACTTGTTGAAACCAACATTTGAAATAAAAGACTTATAACGGGAAAAAAGATTACAAATAAGATGTATCCAAGAGAAAAAAGAAAGCCCTGTGAAGACTACAATCTCCATCTCCTGCTCCCACCCCACCTTTGCTTGCTTATTTTAGTTTCTAGGTGAGATTTGTATAGCCTCGTCTGGTCAGTACATAGGGTAGAAAAACCTCAGTCCCCTGCTGTGCACATCACTGTTACCTCTGAAGTGCTGGAACTGCAGCCATGGGCATGCTTGCCCAGAGGGTACATCTGGTTTTAATAAAAGATGCAAACATTCAATTCTAAGAATACTTTGGCTAACTAGTCTGCCATGAGGTGGCTTGGGTAAGGGAGAGATGCCCTTACCACTTCAAGAGCAGGAGAGCTGGCTCTGCCCCTCACCATCTGAAGCACTGGGGAGAGCAGGCCTTGCACCTTGCTTGGGCAGCACAGTAGAACTGACCCAGGTGGTGTAGGTGTGGGTGAGCTGGCCCTGGGGGGGTATGAGACCAAGAGAGCTGGCCCTGTCCTTTGTTGCTGCAGCATTGGGTGGCATAACTAGGTCAGTGCTGGAGTGCCCTGGTGGTGTGGGTGAGGGAGAGCTGGTGGGCTGACCAACTCAGCAACCTCCCAGGCCCAGATCCAGGGCTTTGAGTTGGCCCACCCCAAATCTACTCCATTTAGGAATTGCTAGAGTGTGAGAAAAGGCCAGTCCTGCAGATCCAAAGCTGAAGAATCTCCGTGATACATGGCAAAAACAGGATATCCACGAGGAGTCCCGATAAGAATTGAGTACTAATAGTGTATCAGAAGTCAGAGTCCTTAAAACAGGCCAAGGACTCATCTCAATGTTCATTTGCAAGTAAAGATGTGTTGACAAAAGGGTATACTGTGTGACACATTACAGCTTCCACAACAGAATGGTTATTATTTTTTTTATTCTATCTTATTTTATTTCCTTTGAGGAGGGGATGTTGCAAGGGCAGAGGGAGCATATGAAGGGAATGAATGGGAGAATACTTTGGTGAATTTTTAACTTGCCACTTTAAAGAATTTATGTTAAAGTCCTTCTATGTTTGTGGTGTCTTATTATATACTGTTGCATACTGTATAAATGCATACTATAATTTAGCATCTCTTCCATTTAACCTAACTATTTTATCCCAGATTAGCTATTATCACCCTGGTTTGTAGTATGAACCATTATCCATTTAGTGTAGAGGGTCCTGATTCTGGAGTCTCACTACCTGAAAATCCATTGAAATTGTGGTTCCTCTTCAATTTCCTCACTTAAAAAAGAAAAAGGGAATCGAATATCAAGCTGAAAGAGTACCAGGAGGACCAACTTTTAAGTGTAGCGTCTGTGTTTTGTATTGCAAGTCTTATGCAGTTAACTTTCAATAAATGTTATCCATTGTAACAACATAGTAGTGTTGAAACTAGAAAATATAAAATTTATTTAAATTCTCTAGCTACTTATCAATTTCAATTTAAGATCCCCAAAGAAACCTCTAAGAGAACATTATTCAAGTAATTTTATGTATTCAAGTAACTTCTAATTAGTAAGTTACATGAAAGTTCAGGAAAGGCAAAAGCCAAGCCTAATGAGGTGTAACTGTATCTCTGAAAGGCAATTTGCTTCAGTTACCTGAACAATAGCTGGGTCCTGAGGCAAAGAACATTGTGGTTTGGGTGGCTCACAAACAGTGAGGTCTTTAATATCACTCCCTCGGAATATAATATATTCAAAGACTTCATCTCGAGGCGGTATTGGACGATCTGTTGGTCTGTCTTCTGTACCGAAGGATCGAACTGGTAAGAAAATAGAAGACATGAGATGTTATGTTTGCTACTCACTACATTTAGGCAGGGTCTAAGGATTCTGTTACAAAAACCAAGCATCAGTTCTCAAACACCATTCATAAGAAAGTATTCATTACCATTTGGTCAAACATTTTTAAAAGAGGCTGTGTTCTCACAATTTTACTTCTATTTTTGGTGGCTGTCTGTGGTAAGGTATGAAAATGTCCTTTTTTCATTGCCACTTATTTTTAGTGTTTTCATTCAGCAAAATAAAGATCTGATAATTTACATCATAGTTCTTGGAGGAAGGGGTGACAACAATTTTCTAGTATACAAAACCCAAAGTTTAAGTTTTGAGGCAAGGAGAAACCAGTGAAGGTAACATTTCCAAAGCTGAGTTTCCATAGGCAAGATTAAAATGCCTGTCACCTAAAATAGCTGTGCTCAATTAACTCTCAGTATTTAACAGTTTAGATGGAATTAATCAAAGTTAAACTGTGTTTTACATGCAATAGAGTAAGCTGGGTAAAAATGAAGAACTCCACTGAATTACTCTCTGAGAACAGTGTTCAGAATCTGCATTTGAAGCCACTCCCAAGTCTCAAACTAGTTTTAAGATTACTATCTTAGGAAACTACTTGAAAATATCAGTATCTATGTGATGTTCCAAATAAGAAAGCTTGAAAGATCACATATTGTTCATGTCAAGAGTGCACGGATGCTAGAGATGGATCTGCAGTTAATTTTTCATGAAAGTGATCCACAGTTATATTGATAATGAATGCTATTTCAGTTTAATACGTATGAGGATGTTTCAAGAAAGGCTATAGCATCATTATTAGGTCTGTAGAATGCCCTTCTCTAAAGTGTAAAGAGATGAAAGTCAAGGGGAAGCTCAAAACAACACACCCCCAACCCCCAAACCACTAAAACAAGTACCAGCTCTTACCTATAATCCCAGCAGTTGGGAGGCAGAGGCAGAAGGATTGCCCATAAATTCTAGGTTGGCCAGGATTATAATGAGACCCTATCTTAGAAGACTTAAAACAAAACAAAACAAAACAAAACAAAACAAAACAAAACAAAACAACAAAACCAAACCACACCAAACACCTAAGCAACCAAGCATGGTGGTATACTCCATATTCCTTTAATGGAGTTCAGGGGTGCAGCCTTAGATACAATAAAGGAGACCTAGTCTCAAAAATGACAATCATCCGGATAGACTTAGTCTAAACTGAAAGAACAAGGGTAGAATACTCTGGGTAGTGTCCTTTGCCCACTCTTCCTCAAAAGAGAATCTCACTAGCAGACCCAAATAGGCAGATCTCCATCTGCCTATTTAGCACAGGTATGTTAAGAAACTGATACAGAAGGCTTTAGCTGGGCAGCACATGCTCTTCAGCCCATCTGTTCTTGGCCAAGTGATATGCCAATAGGCAGAAAGCATGATGCATGTCCTCACCCACAAAGTAATAAAAGTAAAAAGGTTTAGACCTTGACCTTTAAAAGAAACAGATTTGCTTTATTTTGAATGTGTATTTGTATGTGTTTATGCAAAGTATATGCGTATGAGTCCAAATGCCTGCCTTGGAGAAGAAGTTACAGGTGGCTGTACCTGTGTGTACCTGATATGGAGTGCAGACACCAAACTTGGGTCCTCTGCAGAAGCTGTACTTGCTTTTAACCACTGGGCTATCTATCCTTCCAGTTCCCACTTCAACCCTTTTTATATGAAAGGATGAAGAACGGAAAGGATAATCCATCTTCACCACTACCACAATGAATATCCCAGGTCTCACAGCTGCCATTATCTTGTTCTGAAGTACAGTGGGTAAGTCAAAGGCCCTTCTATAAAATCAGAGAGCTCAATAAGGCCTCCCTTCAACCTGTATTCAGGTGAATCCACGGTGAATTACAGAAACAAACAAACAAACAAAAAAAAAACAAATCAACAACAATGAAACCCCAAACTTCTTTCCTTGTTTAAAAAGGGAACACTAAAGTGTGAGAGAGGGGAAAAGAGGGTTTTTGTTTGTTTGTTTGTTTTATTTTGTTTTTCGAGACAGGGTTTCTCTGAATAGCCCTGGCTGTCCTAGAGCTCACTTTGTAGACCAGGCTGGCCTCAAACTCAGAAATCCGCCTGCCTCTGCCTCCCAAGTGCTGGGATTAAAGGTGTGCGCCACCACCGACTGAGAGGTTTTATATGGTGATAAAATAACAATAATGCCCCTGGGTCTGTCTGTTACAAGGTAAAACTTTTACAAGGATCTGCTAGTTAATAGACTTTCAAAACATTACTAAATAGCACAGGATAGCCAAAGGAAACTCATATAAACCTATCTGAGGAAAAACTATCTCCAATATTTGATATTGGACTCGAAATTTGAGGTGAGTAGGGGTTACACAGTGAAACCACGATTCAAAGAGCACCCCCCCATTGTCATTCTACTGTCTTTTAAATACATACTCATCAAGATTTGAACCATACTTTTGCCAACTAGGCAAAACTTTTCAGAAAGAGTACCTTTCATGTGATCAATAAATACCTAATATGCTATGTACAAAGACACTGATGTCTTGTAGGGAAATAGAAAGATAAAGCTTGATAAGCCCAAAGCTAGGTTTAAGCCTGCATTTCCTCTTCTCCAACCTCTTTTTTTTCTTTGTAGTTTATTTGCTTTTATTTTATATACATCAGGTGTTTTGATTGCATGTATATTTTGTGTGAGGGTGATTGACCATCTGCAACAGGAGTTACAGACAGTTGTGAGCTGCCATGTGGGTGCTAGGAATTGAACTCAGGACCTCTGGAAGAACAGCCTATGCTCCTCTGAGCCATCTCTCCAGCCCCATCTCCAACCTCTTAAAACAGTGCAACTGATCTCACCAGCACAGCTTCCCTCTTCAGACTACCAGCCTTTAAAAAATGATGTATGAACTTCCTAAACTAGACCCTGATAAGTCATTATTGGTGACTACTTTTTAAGGCTCCTTATAGCATACCAGGAAAAACATTAACCTGCCATTCAAATGATAAATGAAGCAGACACAGACATGGAAGCCAAGAACAATGGGTAAACTGGAACTCAAGCCTTATACAGCTGTAGACTCCCCTTATGTATGAGAACAAATTAGAATTAACAGAGCTTGAAAATATATCAGAGGAAAACCCAGGAAGGCCAAGGGTTTACAATAACTTAACAGGGGCAGATTAACAGTGAGCACTAACTAGTAGGAGTCTGAGTCTTTCCTTCTCCAATTTTAATTGAACTACTCTATACAAAGACTATTGGAAGTGGCTATTCCTCTCATAAAGAATGACAAGAATGAGAAAAATGAGGATTAAAGGAAATCACATGAAGATCAAAGAGCAGCTTTGACTGTGTAACATCAGAACTGAGATTCCAAGATGATTCTGGTGTAAAGGGGTGAACTCCCTGAGGCAAAGGTACACGTTATGAAATGAAAAAAAAGGGATAAGCAATGTAATGAACAAAAGAATAAAGATCACAATAAGACTAGTTTCCCAGAATGATGTGACTTGAGGTTTTACGTGCTTTAACATAGTACATGTAGAACAGGGACTAAGTGGGCCAGGTAAGAGGTGAACAGAGTCTTGGATAGGATGGCTAGATATGCAGTCAATCAAAAGTCATCTCAATAGGTTATGGCTTGAATATGAAATGTAGCGGCTGCCAGATGATGAGCTTTGGGGAAGTGATTGGATCTTAAGGGCTCTGACATAAACAATGGATGAATCCCTCCATGGAGTCACAATGTGATAGCATTATTGGGAAATCTGAAAAGCAAGTAGGACCTTGTAGGAGGAGAGATTCCTAAGAACATGCCCTGCAAAGACCTATTTTGTTCCTTGCCTCTTCTCTATCGGCTTTCTGTCTGCCACAGGACCCTGGTGCTAAGGCATCTGTACTGTCAGAGGCCTCAAGCAAAGGAGCAAGCTGATCATAGACTGAGACCTCTCAATCATCTTCTTTTAAATAAAAAGGTTTTGCCAGCATGTAACCTTTAAGGAGAAGAGGCAAATTTTAGGTGCTGTTTTATTAAAGGCAAGGAAGGCCAACTCTCTTAAAAAAGCTTCAGTATGCTGTTTCCTAGCTTCAAGTATATACTAGCACCCCCCCCCGCCCCCGCTGCACCCCAGACAGGGTTTCTCTATACGGCCCTGGCTGTCCTGGAACTCACTCTGTAGACCAGGCTGGCCTTGAACTCAGAAACCCACCTGCTTCTCTCCCAAGTGCTGGGATTAAAGGTATGCGCCACTAATGCCGTTATACTAGCACCCTTAATCCTAGCAATCAGCAGAGACAAGATTTCTCTGAGTTCAAGGACAGACTGGATTATGCAGCAAGTACCTAGCCAGCCAGAACTACAGAGGAAAAATATTTAAAACTAAGTATCTGTAAAGTAGAGAACTACAGTAAAAATCACCAACCAAAAAAGAAGCAAACATTTTCCTGGTCTAAAGAAAGGCTAATTTCCTTGGATCAACATGGAGATGTAGTACAAGATAAACCGTTGAAAGTCCCAACAGCTCAAATAGGAAGTTGCCAGAAAGCTCACCAATAATATGAAAAAAAATTTTTTTTTGAGACAGTATTAACCACTGGCTGGACTTCAGCTTGTGGTGATGCTTCAGGCTCCACTTCTCCAGTGCTGGAGAGATAGGGAGGACTACTGAGCACACCTAAATAAGATGTTCTCTCCACAGAAATGAAAATCAGAATGGTACCAAACTTATTTGAAAAAATAAGTGCTAGAAAAACAACAGAAAAATGTTTAAAAGTATATGGGAAGAGGGGCACCTAGAGAGATAGCTTGGTAGTACGATGCTTGCCTAACTTGTGTGAGGCCCTAAATCCTATTCTCAGCACTGGGGAAGAGGGTGGAACAAAGAGACAAGAGAGTTAAGGCAAGCTACTACATATGTAGGAATAGTAGTAACACATAGGCAGACATATACCTCTCTAGAGTCCACAAAAAATCTCTTTCTTTTTTGAAAAAAATTCTGTTAAACAAATTCTTAGGCATAGAAAAGATAGGTTTTACTCCTCTGTGGCTCAGAAAACTGCAAAAATGTATGAACTCTCTTCCTAAATGTCATACACAAGATTTATTTATAACTTCAGGGGACCAAAGACCCTGTGAAAGAAATCCACTCAATAACTCCATGTTAAGAATCCATTAGATAGGGCTGGAGAAGACAGCTCAGTGGTTAAGAGCATTTGTTGCTAGGTTCCTAGCACATGGTGACTCATGACTATAACTACAGTTCTAGAGGACTCAATACTTTGACTTTAGTACCATGCATATGTGTGATGCACATACATACATGCAGTTAAACTGGCAATAAGTTGGGGACTCCAGTGTTTGAATTGTAGTTTTCTAAAATACAGTTCTGAATTAGAAAAACAATTGGTATAATTTACATATTAAAAGCAAAGGAACTTTAGCTCCACAGTAATGGTAGAGTTCAAGGGGAGTGGACATGACTAACCAGACACAAAGAAACTAAGTTGATGGAACTGCTGCAAAACCAGATTCCAGTTCTGCTTCCTATTCTACCAAGGTGGGAGGAGTCTCAGATGTATACTCCTGCCACCATGGAGACGTGTGTGCCTGTGTCACCTTAAGCCAATAAACCTTTTAAAAAAAAGAGGTGATTACTGCTGTCTATACTTAAAATGGATGAATTATATGGCATAGAAACTATATACAATAATTTTGGTAAAAGAGAAGAAAAAAATTATAGCTGCTGAATAGCACTTAATACAACTTCATTGTTGGGTATGGTGGTTAATACCTATAATCCCAGCATTCAGGGAGAAGCTGATTAAGGCAGGTTCAAAACCAGCCTCGTCTGCAGAGTTCCCAGCCAGCCAGGGCTTTATTATGAGACCCTTACTTCGAAAAACAAAACAAAAGACAAAAAGGACACACCCATTAATTCCTACTAACCCAAAGCATAACTCAGGAGAGGAACACAAATGGTTTTCTCAGCATCCAGTGTTGTCTATCTTCACTACATTCCATCTGTTCTCAAATGTGCCTCGTTTCTCTGGAACAAGCTTTACTATTTATTTTATTGTCTAGAGAACAAGAAAGTAACCAGTTATATAAATGAAGAAGGAACTTGCTGGTCTGAGCACTGTCTGAACAAACTTTAGATAAGTTTTTAGCTCTAAAAACTAAATAGTTTTTAGCTCTATTGACATTCCTCAATTACTTCACAGTATTTTAATTTCCTCTGTATCTGCCAATGCCAATTCTGAGCCTTTTGGGGGCCTTTTAGGGGTACAGATCAGGTTACCTTCTACCTACTTAGATTACAGGCTCAATTCTACTAAGAACTTGTTCTTTAAACTCATTTACTTGCTATTTGTTCTCCAAAATTTTGTTAATACTAATACTCTACTCCAAATCTACTTAGTCTTTTGTGGGTTTGTGGTTTAATTTTTTTGTATGTGAGTACACTGTCACTCTCTTTAGACATACACCAGAAGAGAGAGCATCAGATCTCATTACAGATGGTTGTGAGTCACCATGTGGTTGCTGAGAATTGAATTCAGGACCTCTGGAAGAGTAGTCAGTGCTCTTAATCGCTGAGCCATCGCCCAGCCCTGGATTTATAGCTTAAAAAGAGATAGGAATTAACAGGAAGGAAAAGTAAAAAAAAAAAAAAAAGGTCTAATCTGATGTCCTTCCCAGCAGTCTACATTTTTTTTTTTTTTACCTTGACTTGTGTTTCATTTTGTTTTGTTTGAGACAGGGTCTCTCTATGTAGTCCTGGAAATTGCTATGTAGACCAGGCTGGCCCTGAACTCATAGAAATCAGCCTGCCCCAGCCTCCCCAGTGCTGGGATTAATGACGTTTGCCACACCTGCCCTTGTATTGACTCTGTAACTCTTTAACTCAGTTGGGCATTTCTTGTGGTTGGTACTCTATTTTAATCTCCCAATGATACAACCAAAGAATCTAGAAGTGCAATCAGAGAAGAAAACAATAGGGAGAGCAGAAAGGATCAAAGTGCTGGGGTAAAAGGGTGGAGGTGTGGTTTGTCCTTACTGACCAACAGTCAGGTTATGTGTGTATACACTCCACGAAGTCAGAGGACAACCTGCAGAGGCTGTTTCTCTCCTTCATTCACATGGGTCCCAGGTTATATGTATTGATTCACATCATCCAGCGAGTGCCTTTAAGCACTGATCCACCTCACTGGCTCTATTGCTCACTCTTAAGTTGATACATAAGAACATAGAATTGTACACATCAGTGGTGTACCACGTATTGTTTTGTTACATGGATCCAAATTGTGTAATGTTTAAGTTAGATTAAATATAGCGACCTTTTCACTTTTATTTCTTTATTGTCAAACTTCCAAAATCCTTGTTTCCAGTCTTTTGAAATTTATAGCACATTACTATTATCTGTTGCACATTGCCTGTTATTCTTTGCTGAGTTAAAAGATTTATTTATTTATTTTATGTGTATGAGTACACCAATGCTCTCTTCAGACATACCAGAAGAGGGCATCAGATCCCACCATGTGGTTGCTGGGAATTGAACTCAGGACTTCTGAAGTGTAGTCGGTGCTCTTAACTGCTGAGCCATCTCTTCAGCTCCTTTTTGCTGAGTTAAAAAGAAAGCAAGTTAACAGGCTGAAAGTAAAAATGGGGTACAAATGTTGAATGAAGGTCTAAAGAAAAGAGCAGGAACACAGGAGCCTCACAGAAAAGAGTAGAGAATGGAAATAAAGCATGACTCCTGAAAAGCGGCAAAGACTGCTGAGGTGTGTGAATCCAAGTAAATGCAGAGTGAAGATGGTTATATAATGAGAGCTGTGACTTCTGCAAGCTCATAAGTACAAGAGTATAAGAGAGGTGTAGGAGGTGTGGAATGAGGAGGGTATGATTCTCTGACTGGAATGACTGATCTTGGAATATAAACAGGACAAAGACAGTGAAGCGATGAGTGAGAATGAGGAGCAGTGAAAGATACTATAGTAAAGAAGAGTCGAACAGATGATAAAAGCTGGGGTTTTATCCACTAAGCACTTAAAAATGCTTTGCTATTTCATTAAGTAGCTGATTACTTTTTATGCAACACTTCATGTAATCATCAGGATGAGTAAAAGGTAGGCATTATGTCACCATAGAAAAGATAAAAGATGCTAGAAAACCCTTCTCCATGGTCAAGAAATATTCTGTATGACAATATACCTGTTGGGTCACATGTTCTTCCAGAAACACATAAAACTAGAATAAGTCTGACCAATTCACACTTTATCTACATAAAATATGTTAATATAATCATGTTTCAAAATAGCTGAAGTATTTATTACTCTATGGTATTATGAAAGAAAATAAGGGCAAAGTGTTCCTGGAGAAGAACTAAATTCAAGTTAAACTACCTGTACTTACTGCTGTTATTACTGTAGCACTGAATTAAATACAGCTCTTGCTGTTACTGAGTCAATAATGTTTCTTTGCTTTCATTTTTCTCCTCTATTATTTTCTTCTGGTGTACAGTTTTTTCAGTATTATCATACAGAAAGTCATGGTTCATCTTGTCCATCTTGCAAGAAAAACAGCACCTGAGTTCAGACTCTTAAAAGTACCCATATTTCTGTGGCTCATATAGCAGCAAAAACAAAAATGCTTTGAAGCCTTAGTTCAGACAACTTCACTGAATAGGGCAAACAAAAGAAATCTGGGCTTTAAATTTCATGAGATCTTTACTGTTTGAGGTAGCAATTTTGTGAGTTATTAGATTTTAGATTTTCCCATCATGCAAGTTTCTGCCAAGCATGGTGGTACATGCCTTTAATCTCAGCACCGGTGAGGCAGAGGAAGGTAGGTCATGAACTTGAAGCTACCCTACATAAAAAGACCCAGTCTCAAAAGGTCAGTAAAATACCTCACAGGTATTTTATATCTGCTCACTCCACTGGGTCAGTGGTTTATGACTATGGGGCCAATGAACAATCAGGAGGATAAGCTAACCCAGTTGACAAGACTCATCAGATGATGAAAGACTCTGTTAACAGTTTACCACTTTAGTATCTGACACAAATTCCCTGAAGTTTAAGGGAATCAATCATTTAAAAGCTACTGACTTGCCATTCTTTTTCCATCTTTTCCTTCTGCAATGGCAACTTGAATGATTTCCTAGGACAGCTAACTGAACACACAAATTTTTTTCATTTATGTATGAATTTCTCTCATTTTAGCACATCGGACTTATTAAATGTATTCATCCATATGTGAAGTACAAACATACCAGAACTATTCCACAAATTATTTGTGCCTATCCCTTACTTTATAATTTTCTTTCTTTTTTTTTTTTCAGAGCTGAGGACCAAACCCAGGGCCTTGCAATGCAAGCGCTCTACCACTGAGCTAAATCCCCAACCCCTATAATTTTCTTTACTATCAGAATCTCATTCTTCTAAGTGAAAACTTAAGTCACAGAGTAAAAGTTTACCTTCCTAATAATGTCTACTTTATTATAAAACTTCTTCTTCTACATACCCATTCATGGAAATTCACCAATACTCTCACTTAAGGGATCATATGTTTAATTAAAAAAAATTATGTGTATCAATGCTTTGCCTGCATGTATGTATGTTATCTGTACCACACATAAGCAGTCCCTTGGAGGCCAAAAGATGGAGTCAGATCCCCAGAGACTGGAGTTACAGACAGCTGTGAACTGCCATGCTGAGTGCTGAGATGGGAACCCAGGTCCTTTGAGAGAACAACCAATGAATGCTCTTACCCTCGGAACCATCTTTCCAGTCCCAGACATTTTAATTTTAAAAGAATAACACAGGACTACACACTGGAGGAGCTGCTAAAAGCAGCTGCTGAAAACACCATGACCCAGATTATCTACAAACCCACTTAAAAGGCAGCTGTCAATGTCGTTTCAGATTGCCCTTTAAGACTTCCTGACATTTACTTAGGTTGTTAGGATCAAAGGCCATGAAGCGTATCTGGGCTTCACCTTCTAGAAGGTAGTTAATTTATAAAAACTCTAGCAGAATACAAGGGAAACCAACCATTACCAGTCCAGCCCCATCAGGCTTTCACTTTCTTCTTATTGTGGGCCGATACAATTTATTACCCAAACTGGAACATTAAAAGAGCAATGCTTTTAATAATGACACTAAAACAAACAAATGATGACTTTCTATCAGGCAAAGTTACAGATATGGTCACCCTAATTCTATACCATACAAATGTTAACTAGCCAAAATATCAAAAAAATTATATAGTTCCAGGCATATGTAAACTATATGTCATAGGCAAGTAAAAGACAAGACCTAAATCATAATACAAACCATAAAAGCCAAGTGAATCCTTTACTTAAGTTAAAGAGCTAAATATTTTATGCCATATACAAAACCAGTTTTAGATGCATTATAGACCTAAACATGAAAAGCAAAATAAAATGCATTCTAAAAAGACAAAGTGTTTCCACAGTATTGGATTAAGGAAAAGTAGATTATTAGCAGGGATAAAGAAAAAGAAAAGAAACACCACCCACGTAACCCTAAAAGAAAAGCCTAATAAACATGCCTAAATTAAAATAAAGATCTATCTACAACAAGAAACCACTACACAGGAAAAGACACTTGCAATAAATACATCGAAAATATGTTATTAGAACTCAAAACTCCAGAAAATGATGTGGGAAAATAAGTGATAACTTCAAAGGCACTTAAGGAAGGATGAACACCAAATGGCTGAGATATGGAAACGCATCCAAAACTCATTAGCTGACTCTGAAATAGGGACTAAAACCACATTCATGAGGCTGAAGTAGTTAAGAGCACATCTGACTTTCAGCACCCACATTAGGTGGCTCAGAACCACCTGTAACTCCTGCTCCAAAAGTATCCACACCCCTGCTCTCTGTGGGCTCCTGCGCTCAAGTGAACATACCTTCCTCCAACACACACCCAATTAATAACAAAAATAAATAAATAAATAAATAAATAAATAAATAATACACTGAACTATCTACCCATCAAACTGGTGAGAATTAAAACATATGGCATTCAGTACCATTGCTGGTGAGACATATGGAACAACTAGAATTCTTACTGTTGAAAATAAGCACCTGGCCGGGCTATGGTGGTGCACGCCTTTAATCCCAGCACTTGGGAGGCAGAGGCAGGTGGATTTATGAGTTCGAGGCCAGCCAGGGCTATACAGAGAAACCCTGTCTGGAAAAAAACAAAAAGAAAGAAAGAAAGAAAGAAAAGAAGCACCTACAAGAGAAAATAACTTTGCACTACTTAGTAAAGACACATGTATATTCCCTATGTTCCTGCAACTCAAATTCTAAGTATGTGCCCCCCCAAAAATGATTTCAACACATCAGTGCATTCAAACATTTTCCTAAAAACATTGTTCTCAATAGCCCCAAACTCTAAACAAGCCGAGTGTTAACTGTCAAGTAGCCAAACCTGTAGGAGTTAAAAGCTAAAATTAATATATATACAGAGTTCAAACTGCTGTGCTCATAACAGCTGAACCATTTCTCTAGCTCTTTGGTAACTTAAAATTACTATGGGGGCTGGGGAATGGCTCAGGGTTAAGAGCAGTAGTTGCTCTTTCAGTACTCACTACCACTTGTAATTCTAGTCCCAGAGGATATGAGGCCCTTTCCAGGCCTCAAAGGGCACCAGACTCACGTGTGGTGCACAGACATACATGTAAACAAAACATCCATACACATAAAATAAAAATAAAGGTTAAAAAAATAAATAAATAAAGGGGTTGGAGAGATGGCTCAGTGGTTAAGAGCACTGACTGCTCTTCTGGAGGCCCTGAGTTCAAATCCCAGCAACCACATGGTGGCTCACAACCATCCATAATGAGATCTGATGCCCTTTTCTGGTGTGTTTGAAGACAGCTATAGTGTACTTACATATAATAATAAATAAATCTTAAAAAAAAAAAAAAGTTAGTTTGTGTTCATTTGTGGAGGTCAGAGGACAGTTTGCTGAAGCTGGTTCTCTTTCCCCCATATGGATCCTAAGAACTGAACTCAAGCAGTCAGGCTTGGGGGCAGAGACCTTACAGGCTTTAATCATCTCTCTAGTCCCCAACTTCCAATTTTGAAAGATGAAGTGTTAAACACTGGACATTAAGAGGAAAAAAGTATATATCAATACATGGATTAAATAACAATGTTATAAATATAAATTAAATGATCATAACTTATTATGAACTAATAAGATGCCCAAAATTTTACTCTAATAAAATATTTTGTTGGAAGAGATACATTTTTTAAAAACTTTGGGTCATAAATTTTTTGAAGGTTAAGAAATAAAGGGAAAGGTTTACAATTAGGAAATATTTAATACATTCAAATCTTAAAATGGGCTGTGATGGCAAGTCTGTAATCTTGGAGATGGAAGCAGTATAATTTCACATTCAAGGCCCGAGTAGGGCACACAGTGAGACCCTTACCTCAAAAATCCCAGAAGGCTGGGCATGGGCTTACACCTATAGTACCAGTACTTGGAGGACAGAGGCAAAAGGACCACTGACAATTTATGGCCAGTCTGAGTTATATAGTGAATTTAGGACTGCCTGGGTTACAGGCAAACCAAATGACCAACAGAACAACCCAAGGGAAAAAGAAAAAAGAAATCTCAAAACTACATTGGCTCAGCTGTTAAGAGCATATACTCTTCCACCAGAGGACCTGAGTTAGATTCCCAGCACCTGATGACAGGTAGTTCACAACTGCCTATCTCCAGTTGGGTGTGTGGGTGTGGGGGCATGTGTGCCTGTGTGGATCTGACACCTGTGGCTTCTGCCAGTACCAGTACTCATATGCACTTAGCACCACACAGACCACACACATGTAAATAAAAATTAAAAAATATTCTTAAAAAAGTTACTAAGCCTGGCTCATGCCTTACAACCTAGCACATAGGTGGAGGACTAGGAATTCAAAGTGGAAGCTGGCAGATCAGTACTTCAAAGTCATCCTTGACTACCTATCCAGTTTGAAGCCAGCCCAAGCTACATGAGAACATGCAAATAATAATCCCCAAACATCTACAAAAACACTTCATCGAGAAATACTGTTCTTAACCAGTGTGGAGAACACCTGGTGAGAGCACCAAGAACCTTAGAGAGCTTTACCCCTTTAATAAAATAATTAAAACTAACACCATGAAGCAAAACCCTCATCTATAAGAACAGATGAAAAAAAAAAAAAAAAGACAAGCAAAACTAAGTTATTTAAGGGCATCACAGTCAACTGTCCTTTGTTTTTGAGGCAGTGTCTCACTCTGAGGTTTTGGAACTCCCTAAATTGATGAGGGCTGCCTGGAACTCAGCTCCACCTGTCACTAACCTCCTGAATGTCAGCACCAAGGCCTGCACCTCCAAGCCCAGCTTCACACCATTAGTCAAGGCTTCGGTAACTACTAAGGAGAATCATAGCATCCTTAAGTAGAGTGAGCGTCTACAAAGATGAAAGCAGTTTCTTTAACAGGCAATGTGTTACAACACTCCATAAGGCAAAGAGAAAGTTGTGGTAGTCCCTGGCTTCTCAGTTTTTGTCTTTTCTGAGAGAGTTTCATGAGTACCAGGCAGGTCTTGAATGCTTGACCTCCTGCTTCCACTTCCCTGGTGGAATCACAGGCACACACCACCCACACCCGGTTTTTCTCACTGGGGAGCCAGCCGGGTTTAAGCATTTTAGCAAGCACTCTGTCAACTGAGGTGACCTAGCTGTATTGCTTTAGCAGCTCTGATTCAAGAAGCCTATAGCATATCGGGGACTACAGGGAAGTGTCACAGCACCAGGCCTCATACTGCTCTTTAAAAGAAACCTTGACTTTTCAGTATCTGATTCAAGGATTTTTTTTTTTAAAGTAAATTGCCAAAAACTACATAAGTATCATCGCAATGCAACTGTGGAAAACATCACCCTACTCTTTTATAGTGTCCCTTTTTTAAGCTTTGTTTTTGTGGTTCTGGGGAGGGAACCCAGACTTCCCACTTGCTCCGGAAGAGCTGTCAATCAGGCCACACCCCTAGCCCCTTTTAGTATGTAATTCAACAACTTAAAAGTTTTCTTACCCAGGTCGATTTGGCCCAAAACTGAAACTGTTAAAAGAAACATCTATTTAAAAAAAAATGGGTCATTAAAACTTATTGGGTAATGTAAAGAGACTCTTCCATTCAGCTATTTGACGCGCTTTTAGATTTAGAATCTTGCTATCCCTCAGACCTCTTTTCCTATCACACGCACTTCTTAACAATTCCACTAGGTGTGGTGGGAAAACAGACCTGCCTGGTATCAAAAACCTCCTCTAAGATCAGAAGCTCAAGTTTATTTTCTTTCTGCCTTCCTGGCGCAGCAAAGGTCTAGCACGCGTGAACGGAAACAAAACCCACAAACTGACTGTATCGACGGTACAGACTATGGGGTCGGTAGGGGTGATCCCCTTCCACACAACTTCCTCTCCCCGTAGAACGCAAGCACAGCCGAGTCGGTTGGCGCCCCGATAGCACTCGATCTGAACTGTGTACAAGAGTCCCGGACCATCAAAACTTGAACTTTCCTTTCTACCAGGGCTCCAGAAAAGTGGCCCGTGGGGAAAGCCTGCAAGCATTTTAACGCGCACCCTTTGGTTGCCTAAGAATTCCGGCTTAACAGGTAACAATCACAGAGGAGACAAATGGGATGCGATCAGCGCGACGGTACCAAATGGCCTTTCGCGATCCCGAGTCTGCGGCGCAAACCCAAAGTTTGGAGCAACGCTCCTTTTAGGAGTTCTCACTCGAAAACCGTCGCCACCGACCCGGAGGAAGAACGCTGAGAAAATGGGTGCTCGGGGGAACCAACACATCCGCATGCAACTCTTAGGTAGGCGGCAAGATTCTTCGACTCCTCCGGCTTTGTTCAGCGCTTCGGAAGACCGAAGGACCGAATTTCGGTCTTGGAAGACGCGAACCTGGGTGTGTTCTCCGGCTGGTTCCCGGGACTTTAGGATCGCCCCGCCCCGGGCGCCGTGCACTCGTTCCCCGGATGGAAGGCGCGGAGCTTCAGGGGAAGGAAGGAGCCCGGGGAGCCCGGGGAGGCCGCAGCCCGGCCCTTGTCGCTCGGGGGCCGGGAGGGAGGCCCCCGAGGACCGCGGAGGGGGAAGAGCGCGAGGGCGGCGGGCGCTCTGCCCGCGCCCCCCCACCCCAACCGCGAGGCCCGCCCCGCCGTACCTTTGGCGAGGGCTACAGTGGAGTTCTCGGTGTCGATGGTGTAGAGGATGCCCTCGTAGCGGATCTCCGCCTTGGAGATGAGGCTGATCTTGCTGCCGATGTAAGGGGTGCCCCCGCTCATGGCGCCGCCGCCGTCGCCCGCCGCTCGCACTCAGGCAGATCCCGCGCTGCGCTCGCCGCTCCCGCACGCCCGCCCGCTCGCCCGCTCGCTCCGTCGGCGCCTCACAGCAGCCGCCTCAGAACCAACATGGCGGCCGCGCCGGCTCCGCTTACCCTCCCCCTCAGCCTCCCGCCCTCAAACCGCGGCGCGGCGGCGGCGGCGGCAGCGGCGGCGGCGCGGGGCATGCCGGGAGGGCGAGGCAGCCAGCGCGCTCTCTCGCGAGACTCCGTGAGCTCACGGACGGTTCCTGGCTCTCTCCGCGGCGGAGCCGGAGCCTGCTTTGGTGAGAGCTGCTCGCTCGCTTGGCTTGCGCTCTGGAGGAGTTTCGGAGAGGTGGAAGTTGTTCACGGCGCCTAGACCTCGCCCCTCCCGGGTGATGCTGACTGCGGCCTCTGCCATTTCTAGGCGGGCTGTACTTCGTATGCGGCCGCCTCCTAGCTCCTGAGCGGGTGTCCGCGGGTGCACGGAGCTCTCCTGGTCAACGCCAGAGCAGCCATCTTCGCCTGTGGAGTTTCACGCTCCAAGGGCTGCTGCTCCAGGAGGCGCTGGGACTCTGTCCCCAAAACTCTTTTTCCTTCCTACTGAATCCAACCCTTTTTATACGGCTTGATCCGCGCTTCTAGCGTTCAAGGTGTTCCTGGTCACTACGCAAGAAACGCCAGTCCAAGTGTTTCGCTGCAACTTTGTTTTTGGTTGGTTGGTTTGTTTTGTTTTTCGAGACAGGGTTTCTCTGTGTAGCCCTGGCTGCCCTGGAACTCGCTCTGTAGACCAGGCTAACCCCGAACTCAGAAATCCACCTGCCTCTGCCTCCCAAGTGCTGGGATTAAAGGCGTGCGCCATCCCAGCCCGTCTTTCTGCAGCTTTGATCACTTCATGTCCATCCCACTTTCTTAATAACGATCATCTCTCGGATCGGATGCGAAATTGGTATCTTAAAACTTTGCATCCAGAAGTGTGACTATTCAGTATTACTCCAAACTCGTCCCTTTAGCTTGTTCTCGGAGGTAACTATGAACCGGGACCGTTTACTTAGCTACTAAGCCCTCAGTCCTGGATTGTCTTCATCACCTCCACAGCTGTCCTAACTGTAAATCTTGTCCGTTCAGTCTGGATCATCTCCATCCGTACAGCTCGTAGAAGACGCCTCAGTTGCTGCGGCCAGAATAATTGTTGGCAGTAGCTCCCGAAGAATACTCTCTACTTCTCTTACCCTTACTAGGTTT
>NW_022196904.1:25520142-25538953 GCF_008632895.1 Mastomys coucha
GGACTCTTGTCCAAATCAAGATAACATCAGTCCTACTCAGTACTCTCCACAGATAACATGTTATATACAAAGGTGAAAACCAGACTTCCTAGTTTGGCGTATGAAGGCATGCATGACTTAGCTTTTTGTTACGCAGCTCCATACTCTCCCAAGCATCCCTTCTTCACACAGCTTTCACAGTTCATTTTACTCTGCTCATAGCCGCCCTAAAGAGGTGATTTATTTACAGTACTACAGTAGTTCTCGCTTTACACCCCTCTTCTTGCCTTGCCCCCTCCCTATCCCCCCCATAGCATTTATTTCTCGTAGTATGTCTCTTTAATCATAGGTGTTTGTCTCCCTTCTTGGCTAGAATGTAAGTATTTTGAGGAAGGGTTTTGGTTTGTGTCACTGTTTGCATCGTCCTTGGGGCCAAGTGTAGCAACTGGCCCAGGACAGCTGTTCCTTAGACATTTGCTACAAGAGTGAACAACTGGGAGAAGAGCAGAGCCCAGGCAGCAAGTAGGATGTCTGGTGAGCTGAGCGAATGCATGGTGATTATCTGGGTGTTCCGGGAAAGCAGGAAAGCAGGAGAGAAGACGGATGAGCTGTGCTGTGACTGGCGCACAGTGGCTTCATGGGGGTCCCCGCTTCAGCATAAAGTCATTACCTCGGTGGACTCCCCTTCCCCTTGTAGGTCTCAGACCATTGTTACCTTCTTTTGCTTCCACAGTGAACACATTCTTTTCCTTGTCAGTTTCTATAAACTGATGATATCCAACTCTCAAATTTACATCTCCCGGCTACACACATAATATATCACACCACTGCCATCTCTGTTGGTTTTTCTTCCATGGTGTTAGCCGGTGATGGAACTAGGGGCCTCATGCATATTAGGTAAGTGCTCCACTACTGAGCTGTACCCCTGTCCTAATTACATAGTACATTTAATTGCCAATTTGATAACTTCTCCATTACTGTATCTACTCCCAATAAACTGCCTTTATCCATGGTTCCTGGGGTCTACAGTGGCCCAAGGTGTGTCTGCTATGGTTTGAATGTGTCTCCCAGGAATTCATGTAAAGTTTAATCCCCACTGGGGCAATAAACTTTTCAAGTGTTTGTGTGTGTATGCTTATGTGGATACGCATAGGTGCCATAGCACCCAGGTAGAGGTAAGAGGACAACTTGTTGGAAGAAATCAGTTCTGTTCTTCACCAAGTGGATCCTGGGAATCAAACTCAAGTCATCAAGCTTGGCAGCAGGCAGCTTTTACCCATTACAGCCAACTTGGCAGCTGACAAACAGAACTTTTTGTTGCTGATTGCTTGTTTCAAGGCTAGGTCTCACTCTATTTTGCTCTGGCCTAGAGCTGTAGACCACATAGGCCTTGGACTCACAGAGCTCTGCCTGCCTTTGCCTGCCAAGAATGGGACGAAGGGAGCTTTTGTCTTAATAAATATTTAGGGGATGGATGGCTGAGCAGTTAAGAGCACTGATTGCTCTTCCAGAGGTCATGAGTTCAATTCCCAACAATTACAGATGGTGGCTCACAACCATCTGTAACCGGATCGGATGCCCTCTTTTGGCTTCTCTGAAGAGAGCAACAGTGTACTCACATAAAATAAATGTTTTGTTTTGTTTTGTTTTTAAAGAATCATTGCTTTAAATATTTGGGAAGGGAGGTAGCATGCATACACACTGTGCTGACTAGTTTTATGTTAGCTTGATACAGGCTATAGAAAGGAGGGAACATCAATAGAGAAAATGCTTCCATATGATCTTAATTACTAATTGTTGGGGGAAGACCCAGCCCATTGTGTGTGGAGCCATCTCTGGGTTGTCCTAAGTTCTATAAGAAAGCAGGCTAAGCAATCCATGGGAGAGAAAAGCGCTCCCTTCCATGGCCTCTGCATCAGCGTATACCTCCAGGTTCCAGTCCTGACTTCCTTCAGTGATGGATTGTTACCTAGACATGGAAGTGAAATAAATTCTGACCTCCCCAAGTTGCTTTTTGGTCATGGTGTTTTATCGCAGCAATAGTAACCCTAACCAGGAAACACGAAAAATCTTTTTTTGTTGTTTTGAAACAGAGTCTCTCTTTATAGCTCTAACTGTCCTGGAATTTGCTGTGTAGCCCAGGCTGGAACTGAAAGGGATCCATGTGTCTCTGCCTCCTGAATACCAAGAAAAGTCATTTGGCACCACCCCCACTAAGCTATAATTATATAATATTATTTTTAAATATAAAGTCCACACTTTTTTAAATTGATGTGTGCGTGTATGTGTGTGTGTGCGTGTATGTGTGTATGTGTGTGTGTGTGTGTGTCGTGGTGCTAGGCATTGAACCTGCAGTCTTATTTGTGCATGCTAGATAAGTATCACTGAGCTGATTTCCAAATTCTGGATTTCAATTAGTCTTTCTTGTACTGATCTTTTAAAAAAGAATTTTCCTTTATTTAAATGGGTGTTTGGCATGTATGTATGTATTTATGTACAGATATATGTTATGTATGAAGTATGTGCAGTGCCTGTGAATGCCAGAGGGGGCTGTTAGGTCCCCTAAGACTGGATTTATAGACTGTTATGACCCACCATGTGGTTGTTGAGAACTGAGCCAAGTCCTCTGGAAGAGCAGCCTTCACTGTTGAACCATCTCTCCAGGCCTTTCTTCTACTTATCTTAACCAGCTATTCATCTGGTAAGTACAGTCTTTTTCAGTTTTAGAATATGCAGTTAGGTTATTTAAATTTAGCCAGGGGCTGGAGAGATGGCTCAGTGGTTAAGAGCACTGACTGCTTTTCCCGAGATCCTGAGTTCAATTCCCAGCAACCACGTGGTGGCTCACAACCACCTGTAATGGGATCAGATGCCCTCTTCTGGTGTGTCTGAAGAGAGTGACAGTGTACTCACATACATGAAATAAATAAATCTTTAAATTTAGCCAGGTATATACCACACTGGTAGTTCCAGCATTTGGGAGATAGGAGAATTGTGAGTTCCAGGCCTGAACTACAAAGTGAAACCCTGCTGTTTCAAGAAAACAAAACAAAACAAAAAAAACAAAATTGATTTTCTTTTCTTCTTGAAAACCTACATCTTTTTGCCTATGTTGTCTAATGCTCCAGTTCATTAACACATAATAAGTACATGTAAAGTCATTGTTAATTCTAATATTGCAATCATGTAAATTAGTTTCTTCCTTTACAACGTATGCTAGATACATTATTTAAAAGAACTAAAGTGACTGGAGTCAATATTTTTACCAGAGAGGACAAGCCTATTCCTTTCCTAATCAATAGAGTGAGAGTGGTTGTGTGGCTTTTCCTGGGAGAGATGAACAAAAGCCTAATCCTGCCAGGCAGAGTGTTATCCACAAACAAAGGTAGCTCATGAACAAATGGGTCCATTTGGCTTACTTACAGGAGCACAGGTGATCAAAGGTAGCAAAGGCATCCCTGGTGCTCCCTACCTGAGCTGCAAGCAGCCACTCAGAAGACACTCCCTTCAACAATTACTGGCTGTAATAGAACCTTGAGGAAAGGCCTTGTGAATCTCCTTGCTTTCTGAGCTTCCTGAGACATGTAAAATTCAGGAGCTTCCTGAGATTAATGTGTGCTTAGTTTTGGGAATGCTCTGAGCCCCCTCTCTTCCACAAAGGAAATCGTTATGCAACAGAAGTTGATTGCTTAGGTCTAATTGGGAGTTGAACTGAGAGGGTAGTGGTAGCAGGTGGGGATGCGCATCTGTAATCTGCTTTTGGAGGCAGAAAAATCTGAGGCCTGTCCTAGCCTGGGCTATACAGTGAGACTACCTAAAATGAAAAAATAAAGTTTGGGTGGGTGGGTGGCCCAGTAGTTAAGAGCACTTGTTTTTGCAGAGGACCCAGCTTCAGTTCACAGCACCCATGTGATGGCTAACAGCATTCCACAACTCAGAGGGCACCAGGCAGGCAGGTGGTGCACAGACATACATGCAGGCAAAACACTCAAATATGTAAAATACATCATAAAAATTTTTTAAGCCCTTTAAAAAATAGACTATGTAAAAGGAACTAGTCCAGCTTTAAAGATTGTGTTTTAACTCACAGAATCAAAGTAAGTTGTGAGGATTATTTCTTACTACTGTTCTATGTTTGGTTTTTGAAAATAAATGCTTTGCCTCCAATCCAAGCATTTCAATTCCTTTCTTGTGTGCAATGTTAACTGCAAATTTCAATTGCCAGTTGAGTAGTTGTGTGTGGTGTTTTCTTGTTCCTATGTGGCAGACACCCATGGCTTTCTCATTCACCCCATCTGGGCCTCCAGTGTGGTGTAATTATCCTAAAAAGCCAAGATGTGTGAGAGCTTGGCTTGATTACTCTAATGGCACACAGTGTTTTTGCAAACCTCTCAATTCCTGAATAATTATCATTATCATATTTATGTGTTTAGCCAAAAGCTTAATTGGAAGATTCCAGAATGAAACAATGCTACACAAGGAAAGAAGGAAAACCTCTCAGTCATTTCTCTTTGAAAAAAAAAATTTTTTTTTTCAGATTGAAATACAGCTGATAAATGCATGAGATTAAACCGTCACATCATGCAGAAACAACTGTAATGCATGGTAACCATTCCTGGCCTCTTCCCAGCTGCCTTCCCAAGGGAGGCAAGCGAGCTTAACTCTTGCTGGTGTCCTTGTCGTTGTCTAGATAATGTACATGCTATGCTTATCTCACCAGCTCCTTTTCCTTTTCAAGATTTACTTCTATTTATGTGCATGTGCATATTTGGGTACAGGTACCCAAAGAGGCCAGGAGAGGGCGCTGGATCTCCTGATGCCAGAATTACAGGATGTGAGCTGCCTGACATGGGTGCTGCTGGGAACCCAACTCTACTTCTCTTTGTCCAAATCTGGTGACCATATTGCAACATATCTGAGAATAAGATCATAATTAACTCATTGGGGGCTCTGTGTGGTATGCTTCATTCAATGGAGAACTTCACTCGTGAAACTCCAAATGACAAATTTGTATCACCACTTTTTTTTTTTTTTTTTACATTATCACTGTTCTTTTATTTATGTGTATGTGTATCTGTATTAATGGATGCCACTTGTGTGCATGTATGTGGGGGTCAGAGGAAGACATTTGGTTCCCTGGAGCTGCAGTTACAGGAGGTTTTGAGGTGCCTAATGTTTGTGTTAGGAACTGAACTTTCGCACTGCAGTCAGTGCTCTTAACTGCTGAGCCATCTTTCCAGCCCTTTGCTCTTGTCTCTTTGTTCATTTGTTTTTCTCTTATGGATTTTTTGTTTTTGTTTCTCTTAAGTCAGAGTTTCTCTATGTAGCCCTGGCTGGCCTTAAACTCACAGAGATCCACTTGCCTCTGGCTCCATGCCCATTCTCCTGTTCTTATTTTTTGAGACCAGATATCAGCATGTAGTCCAGGATGCCTTTGGAACCCCAGATGCCCCTGCCTCAGCCTCCTGAGCACTGGATTACAGTCCTATATCAATATTTTCAAGGGGTAACACGTTAGGCTATTGCAGTGCTGGCTGAAAGTGATAGCAAGGAAAATCGGATGACAGCCATGTGGCACTTTAGAATACTGGGGTTTCTGGATCTAGTGAGAGCTCAGTGCAGAGGAATGTGGACAGCCAAGTCCTCTGTTATGAAATGTCAGAAGCCAGGGCACATTTGACCTGGGAAGGATCTGTATTTGCTCTTGTGTCTTCATGCTTCCTCAGCAAGGGACGAGGGCAGGAAGAGTGTGAAACCAAGCACCATGTACACATGGTTTAAGGAGGTCCTCATGCCTAAGGCACAGTTCCCAGAGAGGGAGCTCTTCTCTAGCACACCACTGCTGTCTGGACAGGGATGTCCAGAGCACATGTGTGTATTAGTGATAGCCCTCCAGAGAAATACATCAATAGGATATATATAGATTCATAAGAAGAGGTTTAGTTAGGAATTGGCTCACGCGATTATAGAGGTCAGGGGATCTCACCATCTGCTGTCTGTAAAGCTGGAGAGCCAGTAAAGCATGTGGTATAATTTATCCTGAAGCTGCAGGCCTCAGGATGTCAAAGTGGGGGAGTGAGGATGGGGTTGAATATTGTTCTAGTTTCTGTGATAAAAAAAAAAATGCTCTGACTGAAAGTACCAGAGAAGGAAAGGGTTTATTTGGCTTTAATTTCAGATTACAATCCATCATTGAGGCAAGTCAGGGCAGGAGCCTGGAAGCAACTGGGAAGAAGTGCTTTGTGCTGATTTATTCTCAGGTTCATGCTTAGCTACCTTTCGTACACAGGACCACCTTCCTAGGTATGGTGCTGCCCACAATGGGTTGGTCACTCCTGCATCCATTAATAATCAGCCCCCTGCAGATATATTCATAGGTGAATCTGTGTAGGCAATTCTTCTCAACTGAGGCTTTCCTTTGAGAAGACTCTATCTAGACTGTGTCAAGTCGTCAGTTAAACTAATTAGGACAGGTCTGTTCTGAGAAGACAGGAGGGAGAAGATGCCTTATCCTGATTTGGGGATAGGGTAAGTGGAGACGATTGGGAGGATAGAGAGAGGAGAGAGAATATGAGGTGCTAGTGAGAGACTTTTTCCTAGGGGGAGACAACACACACATCTACTTACCCCCAAAATGGAAGTCACAGCAGATCAATGTAATGGTTACACCAAAGTCTAAGTTGATGAACTTTCAAGTTGTTATTAGGGTTATCAACAGCAGCATGGATGACTCAGAAAAGCTCACCTCAACACTGGTTGCCTACCCAGCAACCCACAGGCAACAGTCCTCAGTAGCCTCTGAAGCTCAGCTGTCACCGCCTCTCCACCCCACCCCCACTCCTGCCCTGTCCCCGCCTCAGTGTTCACTCCTTTTCTAAGGCTGGAGAGGGACTTTAATCTTCCAAATGTTGGCCTTCCCAGACATGACCTTTTCTTTACCTCTTAAGACTCTATGAGTCTATCCCTGCCTCCTGAGGAAAATGTCACACAACATATGTCATGCCTGTAAACCAAGCCCTGGAGGAAGCTGAGGGAGAAGGCTCTCAAATTCAGGGCCAGCCTAGCTACAAAATGAGACCTTGTATCAAAGAAAAAACAAAATGTATACCTCCATGTATATGTAGGAGAAAATGTCATAGCCAAATGTATTCTTTTATATAACTACTAGTCACTGATTAAAAAAAAAAAAAAAAAGAAAGACAAAGAAGAATCCCCAAAGCACAACACGAATGTCACATGAAATACCAAGGAAGTCAACTTATGATTTGCCTCATGGGTTCAGAGAACAGAGTTCATGACTGAGTGGCTCCTTTGCTCAGGCCTGGCAAGGTAGCTCATCTAGGTACAAGTGTGTGTGTGTGTGTGTGTGTGTGGTGGGGTGGAGCAATACCAAGCAAGAATAAAAGGAAGAAGATGGGGACAGGGTTCCACCATGCTTTTGAAGCGCATGTTTCCAGTGACCTAAAAAACCTTCCCATGAGGTCTCACCTCCTACAGACTCTACTAGTTCTCAAAAGTGGCTCCTTGGGGGGGCTAGCCTTCACTACTTGGACCTCTTGTGAGATGCTTAACATGCAAACTGTCGCACTTGCCTTTCTATGCTGTGGGCTCCAGGGGGTTAGCTAATGGCTGCTTGCGTTGACAAAGAGGCTACTCTTCATTCAGTACACTGGTCCAAGGTAAATTTCCTTCCAACCCCCTCTTACCAAAAATATACTAGCACCCGAGCATCCCTTACAGTCGAGGCCACACCTAAAGTTAGATGTTATGACTTGTCAAAGGAAATGAACGTCAAACACCAGTAGTCATCACAGCCCAAAGGAAAGCTTGCATGCTGTGAGATCAAGGTTGCTATTAACCATGTTCTTGTACAAGCATTTTACAAGTAGTCTTAACACTAACTGGGTTGCAACTGGAGTTATTACTGACTCTTCCAGAGGATCCATGTTTGGTCCTCTGCAAGAGTAGTAGGTGCTCTTAATGACTAGAGTCATCTCTCCAGCCCCCTCAACTCTTTTTTATGACAGTTTTTTTGTTAGAAGAGTAATCAATAGCTAGATGGTGGTGGTGCACGCCTTTGATCCCAGCACTGGGAAGGCAGAGGCAGAGGTCCTGAGTTCAATTCCCAGCACCCACCTGGTGGTTCATAACCATCTGTAATGATATCTGGTGCCCTCTTCTGGTGTGCAGGCATACATGCAGGTAGAACATTGTATATATAAAACAAATAAATCTTTAAAAAACAAAGCAAAACGAAAAGCCCACAATGTTTTTAGCTAGAGAGATGATTCAGCAGTAGAGTGCCCACTGTAGTCTTGCAGAGTTCAGCAGCCAGCACTCATCACGGGGGGCCTAGAATAGCCTGAAACTTCTGTTCTAGGGGATTTGATGTCCTCTTTCGGCCACTGTGAGCAATTGCATGCACATGAATACTAATCCCACACAAACCTACATAATGCACATAATTCAAAATAAATCTTTTAAATAAAAAAAATGATGTTGGTACCATAGTGATATTATTTGGTTTCCTGGAAGTTTGGAATGTGTTGTCACTAAGCATATGTGGGTATGATGGCAACCTGCTATAAATTCTCCATCTATGTTCCGGGTAAGGGGACTGTATTTTAAAGTCCTATACTGATCAGATAACAGATGCAGGGGTAACTGTGTTGGTGGGGATAGTGACAGTGATGGAGGCTGTTCAGGCCTGGGGGACTGCTGCCTGTTTAGCCAGCCAGCTTATGCTGTAATAAAGAAACTTTCTCATGCCTAAGTTGATTGCATATTCTGTTATGTTCTGTGCTGTAGTGTTCTTGGAAACCAGTCACAATAGAGGTCAGTTAGAACTGCTTTCTATAGTTTGCTACAATAAGCTTGGGTCCAAACCAACCACCTGGCAGCATTTCCTGTACCTGTGTATAAACTTTCAGGGTTTTTGCCTTTATAAGCTGCCCCTGGCACCCCAACACAAGAAAGTCATCTGTACCAATATAAGAAGCCATTTGGGGCTGGTGAGATAGCTCAGCAGTTAAAAACACTGACTGCTCTTCCAGAGGTCATGAGTTCAAATTCCAGCAACCACATGGTGGCTCACAACCATCTGTAATGAGAAACAAATAAAAAAGCCAACAGAAAACAAAACAAAACAAACAAACAAAAAAACCCAAAATACAAAACCTATGGGCCCGGAGTGAGCAGGGCCCAAAATGAGCAGGGGGCGGGGGTTGGGGGGAGAAGCCATTTGGAATAAAACTTCCATTTTGAGTAAGGGGTCAAGTAAAGTTTTTAAGTTTTGGAGACCTCCCCGGGAATTAACATCCTACTTGTCAGAGTGAGTCATATACATGGGTAACTGAATCCTGGTTGGCAAGTTAAGACATGAGTGTTAGGCAAGGCCGTCCCCCACCACAATTAAATACCCCAACCAATGGGAACAGGATAAGAATACAACAAAGACATGTTCCTAAGGAAGTTTCCTATCCCTAAATCCTGATTGGTGGGATAATTTGGCAAATGTTTATGGATTTTAGGCTTAAAAACCCTGTGCTATTCTGGTTGGGAGTCACAGTTTGGCTCTTGAGTCTGAACTGACTCCCTGATTGGTCAGTCTTGAGGTATGCATTCAATAAATCAGCCCTGTTTAACTGAGATCAGTGTCAGAGTGGTTTCTGTAGGGATTCCCAGACCTCAACAGTAGCTATGTTCAATAAATGAGAGACACCAAGAAATCTGCAATGTTTTTTTCCCATTTTTACTAGATATTTTCTTTATTTACATTTCAAATGTTATCTATCTCCTTTCCTTGTTTCCCACCTGAAAAGCCTCTATCCCCTCCCCCTTCCCCCTGCTCACCAACTCACTCCCACTTCCTGGCCCTGGTATTCCCCTACACTGGGGCATAGAGCCTTCACAGGACCGAGGGCCTCTCCTTCCATTGATGACCAACAAGGCCACCCTCTGCTGCCTATGGAGCCATGAGTCTCACCACATGCACTCTTTGGTTAGTGGTTTAGTCCCCAGGAGCTCTGGGAGTACTGGTTAGTTCATATTGTTGTTCCTCCTATGGGGCTGCAAACCCCTTCAGCTCCTTGGGTCCTTTCACTAGCTCCTCCACTGGGGACTCTGTGCTCAGTCCAGTGGTTGGCTGCGAGCCTCCACCTCTGTATTTGTCAGGCATTTGTATGTCTCTGTCTCTGTTTCTGTCTCTATATGTGTTTTGAGGGAGTTGTGTACTTGAGTTCAGTTCCCTAGGTAGCCAGAAGAGGGCACTGGAGGCCCTGGAGTTGGAGTTAGGGGCGGTTGTGAACTACCTGACATGGGTGCAAGGCACTGGACTCAAGTCCTCTGAAAGAATCGTATGCCTATGACCTGTCTCCCTAGCCACAAAATCCCCATGTCCAAACAATTTAGATAAGTTATAAAGAAAAGATATTCTAGAGAGAGAATGCAGAAGGACTGAAGAACCACTAAAAGTTTGGGGGACTTTTCTGTTCTGTTCTTTAGAGGCACAGCACTAAGACTGGATCTTGGTACCAAGCTGAGTGGACAGGACAAGCAAGGAGAAGGGTGGAGGCATTGCCAGATTCTGCTCTGATCCTCAGGGGGTGATGCCGATAGGAGGCCGCTTGCAGACTCTTGTGTCCTGGAACACCTGTGTGAACAAGTACAGCATGATGGTATCTCGTCTCAGTGTTCACAGTGTGACACAGGCAGTCCCCGTGTTATGCAGCAGGGGTAAAGTACAAATGGAGACCACGCACTATGTCTGACTGTATACGGACTGGAGAGTTGATGGCTCAGCCGTTAAAAGCACTGGCTGCTCTTCCAGAGGATCCAGTTTTGATTCCCAGCACCCACATAGCGACTCACAACTTCTGTAACTCCAGTTCCAGCAGCTCCAGTGCTCTCTTCTGGCCTCCTAGGACACCAGGCATGCACACACACAGGCATGTACACATACATGTAGGCAAAGGAGCCATAAAAAAGCAATCTGTTGATAAGTATGTTATATCCCTTTCACTTGTGTTAACTGTACTTCAAATTGTTCTAGAAAGCTGGGTTCAAAGGCAGACTTCTTAGATCCTTTGAGTTCTACTTCAGAGCCTAGTGAGTTGAAGGGAGACCACCAGGCCGAGCTTTGTTCTCTTCCCACAGTCACAAACACTCTAGCTACTAAATCTGTTCTCAAAGCAGCCATCTCTTGGCCACACAAAACCCTAGAGAAAGGCATAGTGCAGTGACAACGTTGTATCTCTCAGGATAAAAGACATGGGTGAGGCTCATATAGTTTAGAAACCAGTTGGCACCTTAGGCATGGAATTCTACGCTTCCTTTGGCTTTTACTGGACAGGCATGAGCTAGAACAGAGGTCAGCAGGCTGGATGTAGAAGTTGGGAGGACTATGGTTTAAGGCTGGTCTAAACAATACAATGATACCCTGCTTAAAAAAAAAACACTCAAACAAACAGACAAAAACAAAGTAAATAGGGGGTTGAAGAGATGACTTAGGGGATAAGAGTACTGGCTGATTTTCCAGAAAAACTGGTGTTCATTTCACAGTACTCACATGGTGGCTCACAATTATCTATAAATGTAAGTCTAGTTCCAGGCTATCCAATAACCCTCTTCTGATCTCCACAGGCACCGGGCATATAATATATGTGTTGTACAGCCATACACATAGGCAAAACACCCATGTACAAACTTTAAACATACACACACATATGTAAACATATATATAGCATATGTGTCAGCAAACTCTGGTGCAGCAAACACTATACTGGTAAATTGCCATGCGCTGTCTGAGCTCACCGAGAAACTCACTCTGGAAGCAGGGCTTTGTCCTCACACCCTCCCCTACAGATCCATGTATGTTTATTACAGGGAGGGAAGAGAACAGCAAACCCCACAGGAGGAAAAAAATACCATCTCCCTGAGAGCAGCCAAAAGTCTAACTCTGTTATAGTAACCGAATACGGCATGTCTTAAACAACTAAAGGTTTATTTAACTCACGTTTCTGAAGTGTGAAAAGTCTAACAGGGCATTGATGGGCATTTGCATGTAGGAAAGGCCTTCCTGCTGGGCTGTGACGTGGCAGAGGGCACCGCATGGAGAGCAGGTGCAGGCACGAGGCAGAGCCCCACTGGCTTTCTTAGCAGGTCCACTGTGGACATAACCCCTGAGCCTGTAGGACACACCTACACTAATGTGCTTCGGGGGCAGGGCCTTCCTCATCTAACCACTGTTTAAAAGTCCTGCTTGGCTCTCACTTTGGTTTTTGTTTTGTTTTGAGACCATTCAGCTTTGTAGCCCAGGCTATCCTTGAGCCAGTCTGGCCTTGAACTCAAAGAGATTCTTCTGCTTCTGTGCCCTGAATGCTGGGATTAAAGTTGTACTCCACCATGGTGTATCCTCCTTCCATCATGCTTGGCTTCTGGCCTGATCTCTTACTAATTCACAATGGGGATTATATTTTTCACTTTTATTTTTTATGTTTAATTTTATTTTATGGTGTGTGTGTGTGTGCTCATGCTTCAGACTGCATGGGGTGGTCTGAGCACAAGTAGCAGAGGTAGATTCTCTTCTTCCACTGTGTGGATTCCAGGGATCAAACCCAAGGGCCTTTACCCTGTGAACCATATCAACAACCCTATTTTTTGTTTTTTTTGTTTTTGTTTATTTTTTGTTTGTTTTTTTGAGACAGGGTTTCTCTGTGTAGCCCTGGCTGTCCTGGAACCCACTTTGTAGACCAGGCTGGCCTCGAACTCAGAAATCTGCCTGTCTCTGCCTCCCAAGTGCTGGGATTAAAGGTGTGCGCCACCACTTCCTCTTAGCTGCTGAGCCCTCTCTCCTTTTCTGTTTGGATGTTTTTTTTTTTTTTTCTTGAGACAGGGTCTCTATGTTGCCCTGGCACTCACTATGTAGACCAGGCTGGCTCTATAACTCACAGAGATCTACCTGCCTTTGCTTTCCAAGTGTCAGGACTGAAGGCGTTTATTTCCACACCCAGCTTCCAGGCTCCCCTTGAGCTCTATACATCCAGTTCATATGCTCTATAGGAGATGGAACTCTTTATTCCTATCCCCCAAGTCCTGGGATTGCAGGAGAGTGCCCAAGTGAGTTTGTGTGGGGATATTCAAATGGCCATGTTCATCCATTCACATCCAACCTGGGCTGCCTTCATACTGCAGTGGCATATGAAATGGTTGTGGCAGAAACCTTTGAAAAGAATGTTTGCCAACATTCTCAGATCTAAAAGGTCAAATGCAGTGGACAGGCTCCAGAGGGCTTGCAATCCTTGGAGGCACACTCGAGAGCAGGGCAGAGGAGGCTCGGGCACAGGCCCTACACCTGAATCTGACTGTCATCTTTTCTTGTCTAACAGAAGAATATCTGAGGAGACAGAAGTGAAATGATTTGTTTTGGCATATGGTTTTTGTAGCTTTAGATTTTTCAAAACCTACTTTTAATATGGGTTCTTAAATGCTTTAACCTCCCTTCTATCCAACCACCCACCAGAGGTAGTGGAAAAGAAAGGTTATTAGGATATGGGGGAAGTGGACCTGTTTAGAAATTGTTCTTCGGAGCAAATCCAATCTGTGACGTCAGGAAATCAGCAGTTCAGTTCACAGGATTCAGCAGCAGTAGCTCAATCTGCTCACAAATACTTCATGAATATGCCAGCAGTCCAGTTCAGTAGAGTCAGGATAGCAGACCAGGATCAGCAGCGGTGGTAGGACCTAGCAGAAACAGCCAGGCCTCAGCTGAATCAGCAGGAGTAAGCAGGAGAGACCAAGAGTTCTCTGCTGTGCCTCTCTCAGCAAAGCGAAGATCAACAAAGACTTGAGACCAAGAAGCACTGCAAAGCAGCTATGTAAGCAAGCCTCTTTCACAATCGGTTGAGTCCTCTTTATACTCCCTCCAAACATCACATGTCCTTCATGGGTTTAGCCTCTGCACATGGGTCTGTATCAGCTGACATCACTCTGCCAATCAGTCTGAGTCTGAGGAAGCAGTAAGGAGCTGTCAGAACATCACCAGGAGTTTTGTTTTGTTTTGTTTCTGTTTTTAAAGATTTATTTATTTTTTATTAATATGAGTATACTGCAGCTGAATTCAGACACACCAGAAGAGGGCATCAGATCCCATTACAGATGGTTGTAATACACCATGTGATTGCTGGAAATTGAACTCAGGACCTCCGGAAGAGCAGTCAGCGCTCTTAACTGCTGAGCCATCTCTCCAGCCCCACCAGGAGTTTTTTTTTTTTTTGTTTGTTTGTTTGTTTTTGGTGCATTTCTCTCTATGGAGTCACAACAAACAGCTGAGTTACAAAATGTAAGGTGAATCAATACACATGTGTCCTTAGCAAAGAAGCCTTCATCACAAATCTTTTCACTTGCTTGCTTTAGCAAAACATCCTTTCACCTGTGTCTGCTTCAGCAAAAAACTCCTTCCCGTGTCTGCCCTAGAGAAACACTATCCAACACAACTGGCTTTCCAAAAAAAAAACCCATAAGTTTCCAATTCAGGTTTCAGAGAGTTCTTCGTAGTCTTCGGCACTATCAATGCTGGGCAGAGGATCACGGCATGGCATCAGGGTATGTGGCAGGGACTGTTACTGCACAGCAAACAGGAAGCAGAGAGAAAGAGAGGGATGAGAAATGATGCACACTTCTAGGGATCCAGTTCTTCTGGCAAGGTTGGCCTCCCAGACTTCCTGCTGTGTTCCCAGCCAGCATTACAGGGTGTCACAGGCCTGTGTTCCCAGCACTCAGTAGGCTTAAGCAGGAGGATCATGAGTGTGAGTGAGGCCAGCCTGCTCTTCAAAGTGAGTTCAGGACTACTACACAGGGCTACACAAAGGAACCCTGGCTCAAAAGCCCATTATGTATACGTATATAAAATTATAATATATAATACAATATTAGAAATATGTTTATTTTTTATATATTATAATAAAACATGTAATGTAATATAATATATATGTTATGAATATACACACACATATATATGAATAATGCATTTATTTCTCCTTTGTCTTTCTCTTCTCACACCTATCCACCAATACATTACCTAGAATTCAACATTCTTCTAAATGCTGCAGAGACACAAGAAAATGAATATACTGCTGAAAAGAGAGTGGGGGTAAAAGTCACTTTTGGGCACAGCGTCCAACAATAGTGACTTTAGGCTTCTTTAAACTCATAGGACCTGGAGCCTGAAGACCCAGATCTATAATCCCAGCTAATCTGGAGGTTAAGATAGGGGGATCACAAGTTCAAGGCTCTCAAAATAAGAACTCCATCGAGGGCTGGGCAAGGGGTTTAGTGACAGAGCCCCAGCTTCCATAAATAAATTAAATAAATAAATGCACATGCTAAAGCCGGGCAATGGTGGCGCATGCCTTTAATCCCAGCACTTGGGAGGCAGAGGCAGGTGGATTTCTGAGTTCGAGGCCAGCCTTGTCTACAGAGTGCATTCCAGGACAGCCAGGGCTATACAGAGAAACCCTGTCTCAAAAAATTGAAAAAAAAAAAAAGCACATGCTAGCTCAGAGATGACCAGAGCAGAAAGACCTAGGACAGGGATCAGCTCACAGCAGGGCCAACTCCTTCCTGAATTCCTGGAAGCAAACTTCTTTGTTGTAGGTCATTCAGAGGATTCAAGAAAGCAGGTAAAAACTCCACTGGGCCAGGCATGGCCATGTACACCTTTATTCCCAGCACTGGGGAGACAGAGGCAAGCTGATCTTTGTGAGTTCCAGGCCAGCCTGTGTTATGGGTTGGCCTGATGCTGTTTGTATTCTGGTGTTAATTCTGCTTCCTCAAGGGGGGCTCTTTCCACCTCCCATCCCCCCTTCCTGCCATGCAGAGCAGTCCGTCATGCACTCAGATGATCTCATATGAGCCTTCTCCCCATTTTAACTGGTCCATAAAGGCAGTGGAGGGGAAAGGTGAGACTGGAGGTTTGAGAGTAGGGGCAAGTAGAGAGGCAGAAGAGGATGAGGGGGAAGGAGAGAGGACTGAAGAAGAGGAGGAGGAAGCCATGGTGGACTAGAAGAAACCACAAGTAGCAAGGAGTCTCATAGCTCCAGAATAAGTTAGTATAATGTTAGATCTGCCCAATGTACATGTATAGCTTATAATTATAATAACTGGATTGTGTGGTTTTTATATGGGCTTTTTTTTGGGGGGTTGGAAATTCCAGCAACAAATTGGCACCCAACATAGGGTTTAGAAATGAACTAACCTGAGATAAAAGTCCACCCCCTTCTTTTACCTAAGTGCGAGTCTACATGGTGAATTTCAGTCCAATCAGGGCTACATAATGAGACCCTGTCTCAAAAACCAAACCAAACAACCCCTACTGGGTCTTTCTGAGGCCAGCTCTGATTTCAAAGCTCTATTCCTCACTGGAGACTCCCACAACCATTTCCTAGATCTAGTCACTAGAGCCTCAGAGGTAAGGGATGGGCCCATGAAAAAAGTTCCAAATTCAGGAAACACAAACTAAATATCTGATGACAAATGTGGCTCAGGGGTGGTGAGCTTGCTGAGCTTGTGCAAGACTGTGGGTTCAAGTCCCGGCCCTGCAAATACATAACCAAACAACCTCCCACACAACAGATGAACAAAAGCTACTAGCTGTGGCAGAACCTAGTTGTCAGTCGATGACAGTTAACCATTTTTACTCAAAGCCATCTTTCTTAGCAACTCAGTTGACACTTTCAGAGACATACGTAAGCTTATGATTAAATGTTTAGGTAGGGCATTTTGCTAGTCAACTCCTGTAACTTTGGTTAATGGCTTCAACAGAAAAAGACAATATATTTTGTGACCAGCAGGGTTTGTGTGCCCAATAGGAAATGGGCCCCATACTCTATGCAATTGGCCATCAGTACTTTTAAGTGTTAGAGAATAGTCTACCCCTTTTATTGTGCCCATTTATTTATGTATTGCTTTTGTTTTGTTGAGACAGGTTCTCTCAAATATAGCCTTGGCTAGCTTGGAAATGGCTATGTAGACAAGGCTGGCCTCAAACTCCCAGAGATCACCTGCCTCTTCCTCCTAAGTGCTGAGACACATCCAGCCTTACTGTGGTAATTTTAGAAATTATATATCAAATAGTGTTATATGATAGTTTTCCCCTAATCCAGCTTTCAGTGAAAATTACTCAACTTCCTTATAGAAGCATGTTTTGCTAGTACTATATGTAAATGAAGGGTTTTAGTAATCCTTAAAAATTGTTAATTTGTCTATCTATCTATCTATCTATCTATCTATCTATCTATCTATCTATCTATCATCTATCTATTATTTAAGTGTGTTGGTGTTTTGCCTGCATATATGAGTGAGTCAGAGTGTTGGATCCCCTGGAACTGGAGTTACAGATACAATGTTGCAATGTAGGTTCTGGGAATTGAACCTGAATTCTCTGGAAGAGCAGCCAGTGCTCTTAACCATGGAACTATTTCTCCAGCCCCACGGTTTTATTACTCTTAAGGAACAACTCAAGACCTTTAAAATAACCAATTATGAGCTGGAGATAGTGGTACATACTTGTAATTCTTTTTTTTTTTTTTTTTTTCCCCGAGACAGGGTTTCTCTGTGTAGCCCTGGCTGTCCTGGAACTCACTCTGTAGACCAGGCTGGCCTCGAACAAAGAAATCCGCCTGTCTCTGCCTCCCACATACTTGTAATTCTATCCTCTGGAGGCTGAGGCAGGAAGGCTGAAGTTCAAGGCCAGTTTGAGTTACAGTGAATTCTGGTCTGGCCTGGAATGCATAAGAGACCCTGTCCCAACAAGCTAAAAAAACTAACCAATTTAATCTGTTGCTTTAAGCAATGTTCACATTCCTGCTCGTTTCCTCTAGATGGCAGCAGAGGACAGCGGTTTGACTAATGTGTAGTGTTAAATTAGAGCGGTCACTATTTATTGTGTGCCACAGTGCATGTGCCAAAGAGAGGTCAGAGGACAACTTCAGAGAGCTTTCTCTCTCCTTCTGTCAGGTGGATCATGAAACTAACTCGGGCTTTCAAGCTTGGTGGCATTGAGCCATTTCCCCAGTTCTAGTTTTCTTCTGTTTGTTTTGTTTGTTTGTTTTGAAGCAAGGTCTCTCTAAGTAGCCCTGGCTGTTCTGAAACGCACTGTTTATAGATCAGGCCCTCCTGAGCATCTGAGAGCTGCAATTAAAGGCATGCTTACCATGCCTGGCTCTTCTGTTCTGTTGCTTTCTGAGGCTCAGGCTGGCGGGAAACTCTTGCTCCTCCTGCTTCAGCTTCCTGAAGACTGGGATTCTAGGGGTGCAACTACCATGCCCAGTTTCTACAGGAGGAACTTTCTTTAATCCTTCATCTGTGATTCCAGTTTTAGTAGCCCTGGAGTAGCCCTGCCTGTCGGCATTTGCGCTCTGCCGGTGCTCTAACGATCCCACAGGAATCCCGGAAGCTGAGAGTCCACCTGGAAGTCACACTTGTTCTTTCAAGCTAGAGTCGGGCCACAGGCATGCAGTCTCTGAGTTTATTCAATCGCCTTTTTTTTTTTGCTCTCACCTAGAACCTATCTCAGGTGCACATTAATCTATCCTGGAAGCCCATCTGCCGCTGGGTTTCTATTTAGATCCCTTTGGTGGACGCTGGACCGGTTTCTATTCAGCATGGATTTATTTTGATTCCACTCTGTGTATGCTTTTCACACAGCAACTAAGAACTGATTTATCTCCTTATGCAATACAGACTTTTCCCTATCAGAAGAAAGGTAGGTAGATTTTCTCAAGCTTTTCTTTCTTTCTTTCTTTCTTTTTTTCTTTTTTCTTTTCTTTTTTTTTTT
>NW_022196904.1:25538972-25551472 GCF_008632895.1 Mastomys coucha
ACCACCACCGCCTGACTCAAGCTTTTCTTTTTAAAGAAGTGTCTCACTATGTAGTCCAGGCCAGCTATGAACTCATGTTCCTCCTGCCTCTAGTTCCTTTACTTTCGAGACAGCATCTCACTCCATAAACCAGACTGCTCTCAAACTCATAAAGGATCAGCCTGCCTCTGCCTTCTGAATACTGGGACTAAATGCGTGTGCCACCATACCCAGCCTGACCCTAGCTCTTGAATTCTGGTATTACAGATGGGAGCCACCTTGCCCAACTCAGTCCACTGGCCAAATTGAATCGGGAGGCGGGGTGGGTCTGGAAGAGCTAGGGGTGTTGCTCACTCTCGGCAGTGCCCAGGGCAGAGTCTTCTAGGATCCAAACTAAGAATCCCAGTCTCACTGGCGTCTTCAGGAGGAGCTGGGACAGGACCCACACAGGCAGCAAGAATGTTGATAGTCCTAGCAGTGCCTTCTGCCTTGAAGAAGTGCACGAATGGCTCAGATTTTGGAGACAAGATCTGTGAGGGGCAGGTGTGAGAGGCGCCTGTTGCCCCCTGGCTAACAGTTTCTTTGATAACAACTCAGCATGCAGGCCTGGCTTCCAGATCCCCAAGGGGGAACTGGCCTTTAGAAAAGGAGCCCAAAGCTATGGTGATTCCTTGCCTAGATAAAAGTTAACAACTAGGGTGTCATTTTCATTAGAAACAATGTTGTTTAACAGGATAGTTGACACATACCTTCTTATCTGTTTCTAGGAAAGGAGAGTTAGAAAAATAAAGGGCAGGGGGTCCTCAGGAAAAAGGGGAAAAAGTATTGATGCTTCATTCTGAAACTTAGACGTGGAAAGAGACATGGGCAGGTGCCTGAGTTAGGAGTTTGTAAAATAAGGGGTTATGCTGTTTGTTTGGTTTGAGTTTCTTGAAACAACTTCTCTGTATTGTACATCAGGCTGACCTTAAACGCCTGACGTTGCTGGGCCTTGAAAGTTCTGGGATTAACAAGCATGAGCCACTATGTTGAACTCAGGTTTTTTGTTTTTGTGAGACACTCTCATGGAATCCAGGCTAACCTGAGTCCCCGATTCTCTTACCTCTAACTTCTAAATTCCTCCTCCTCCTCCTCCTCCTCCTCCTCCTCCTCAGATACTTCTTCAGGGCGTGGTGGCACACACCTTTAAGCCAAGCATTCCAGAGGCAGGGCAGGCAGATCTGTGACTTGGTTTACACAGTGGTTTCCAGGACAACCAGGACTCTGTAGAGAAACCCTGTCTTGAAAAAAAAAAGTTTTTATTTGTTTTTTTTTTTTTCCCACTCTGTCAGCCAGATTGGCCTTGAATTTGCAGCAATCCTCCTGCCTCAGCTTCCAGAGTGCTAGGATTACAGATGTGAGCCATGATGCTTGGCTGTAAACTAATGTATAGTAAGTAGAAACAGACCTACAGTTACATAAGGGATCCATACAGATAGAGCAGACTGTGGCTGGGAGAGACTGCAAGCAGGCTGAGAGGAACACTTGGGCATGGTGAACATACCCATTCTTTTGACTATGGTGATAGTTTTAAGGCTGCATGCACACACATGTAAAAAACTTCATGCTTTAAGTATGTGCAAAATATTTTTTTCTTTTTTATCTTTTCTTTCCTTCTTACCTTCTTTCTTTTTTTAGGGCAGGGTCTCTAATGCAAACTAGCCTTGAACTCACTATGTAGTAAGAATCACCTTAAACTTTTGATCTTTCTGCCTTTACCTCCTGACAATAAGTGTAAGTTATAAAATGTCCATTTCTCCATAAAGCTGCTTAAGACTAAAACAGGGATGAAGGAACACTGACTGAGGCCATACGCAAGATGGAAATGACCCAAGTTTCACTATTTAGTAAAAGCACTTAGTTCTGCTGGGTGCAGTGTACAAGGAGAATGGTGTCTGGAGCATGCAATTAGCTTCTGGCACATTCTGGATCTGCGATTTTTTGTTATTGTTGTTTGTTTTTGTTTTTGTGAGACAGGATTTCTCTCTATAGTCTTGACTGTCCTGGAACTCAGAAATCCGCCTGCCTCTGCCTCCCAAGTGCTGGGATTAAAGGCATGTGCCACCACTGCCCGGCTTGGATCTGCGATCTTAAGGAGTACCTTTAACTTCCCACTTTCACCGGCTCAATCTCGGAGGAGACTGAATAGTAATCATTGTGTAGTCAGCAGGGAGTGGAGGGACACTGTTCAGCGTTGAGCCGCGGGGAATCATTGCTAGGATCCCACAGAAGTAGGTGGAGGGAGAGCAGAAGAGGGCTCATGGATGGCCGGGAGGCACAGAAGGCAAGAACAGAAGTGAAATCCAAGACCTGTGAAGCCCGAGGCGGCAGCTCAACTGGTCATCCACACAATCACCAAAGGCCCCAGTAGCACAGTATCCAGGACTCCTGAGATGCAGGAGGGTGGAGCTGGAGTCTAGGTTTTGTGGGCGTTGCCAGGCAACAAGCCTTCCCTTTTCACTCTGCGCCTCTCTCCTCTCGCTGTAGGTTCATGCTTAGCATAGCTGAGGGCTCAAAGCTACCGTTCCCCGGCTGATCCAGGCTGGGTGATCGCTGAGCCCCAGGGTTATTTGCTCTGGCTTTTTGCAGGAAGGGAGGCAGGGCGTCACTGGTGCAGGTTGGGATGATTTTTCCCTGGTCCTTGATCACTTAGGACTGAGCCTGAAGGCGGATGAAGGCAAGAAGGATCAGCTAACACAATGAAAGCCGGCCGCGGTGAGGTGCAGGAAGGCAGTTATGGTGGCTGCTGTTTTGGCTTTCCTAAAAGAACTGTTCTGGAGATCAACAGTGCATGGAAAACACTTACAAGACGTCTCGGCAGATATGACAGTTCTCAAAGTATTAGTTCCTTTCTTCCCAAAGGAGTTTCTTTTTAAAATGTTGACAATATCTGTTAACAATTTTTAGATTGTCCTAGAAAGTAAAGGTTTGCTGTTCATGTAGATACACGCATATAATCCCAGAACTCTGAAGGTGGAGATAGGAGGATCATGAGTTTGAGTCTAGGTTAGACTAGAGAGCGATACCTTGTCTCACAGAGTAAAATACAGGACTCAGTGGTTAAGAAAATAGCTGCTCTTTCAGATGACCAGGGTTTGATTTCCAGCATCCACGTGGTGGCTCACAACTATCTGTAATTCCAGTCCCAGGGGATCTAATACCCTCTTTTGGCCACTGTGGATCAAGCATACATGTGGTACACAGACAGACAAAACAAAATATCCATGTGCATAAAATACTAGTAAAACAATAAAAGCAGTTGAGCCTGGAACTGAAGTAGCAGAGCTACTCATTGTCTCCTCCTCTCTGCTTTTGAGGATGGTTGCCTAGTTGCCTGGAAGTCAGTCTTCTCAAAGAAACCTTCAGATGAAGATGTAGAACTCTCAGTTCCTCCTGCACCATGCCTGCCTGGATGCTGCCATGCTCCCACCCTGATGATGCTCAAGCTATGACCAGTGTTGTTAGCCAGTCTCCTTCTGTTGCTTGTGGATTAAGATGCAGAATTCTTAGCTCATCTCCAGCGGCATGTCTGCTTGCATGCCTCCATGCTTCCTGCTATGACAATAATGGACTAAACCTCTGAAACTGTAAGCCAGCACCAATGAAATGTTTTCCTTTATAGAGTTGCCCTGGGCATGGTGTCTCTTCACAGCAATGGAAAACCTAAGACAGAGGTTGAGCTTAGGATCTTGTGTAAGGGCACACTACCACTGAACTATATTTCCAAGCCCAAGTCCTCATCACCTGGCCATGAACTGACTCTGTACCCCATACAGGATGCTCTCCAGATTCCGATGAGAGATGTGCTGAGATAGATTTCAAGGGAAGTAACCTTCAGTAATGCCAGCCGCTCACATCATGGGATACTGTAAGAGGAGACCCAGCAGCGAACTCCAGCTCCACAGGGTCTGGGATCACTTGGGAGATGAGCCTTTTGGCATTCCTGTGGGAGAATTACCTTGATTACATTAATTGGGTTTGACCATCTTAGTTGTAGGTGGACCCATTCCTTGGTCAAGGATCCTGGACTGACCGTATACAATATATACAACAGAGAGAGCTGAGCAGTGGCCGTTCATTCCTCTCTGCTTGTGTGTGGATGCCATCTTGCTCCAAGTCTCTGCTGCCTTGATTTTCTTGCCTCTATGGGCTGTCCATGTGTGTGCTAAGACAACTCCTTTCTCCCTTAAATTGCAGTTGCTAGAGTATTTTGCCATAGGAAAAGAAACTAAGATGGGCACTTTGTTTTCTAACTTTAATTTTTTATTTTTTTATGTGTATGAGGGTTTCGCTTGTATATATGCCAGTGTACTACATGTGTGCAGTGTCTGTAAAGGCCAGAAGAGAGTGTTTGATCCCCTGGAACTGGACTTACAATTTTGAGCTGCCCTACAGGTGCTTGGACTTGAATCCCAGTTATCTGGAAGAGTCAGTGTTCCTAGATATGGAGTCATCTCTCCAGCCTCCAAATGGTGTCTTTAAAACTTCTTTCCCAGCTGGGTGATGGTGGCGCACGCCTTTAATCCCAGCACTTGAGAGGAAGAGGCAGGTGGATTTCAGAGTTCGAGGCTAGCCTGGTCTACAGAGTGAGTTCTAGGACAGTCAGGGCTCCACAGAGAAACCCTGTCTTGAAAAACCTAAAAAAACAAAAACAAAAACAAAAACAAAAAAAAACCCTTCTTTCCCAAGATGCTTTTCTGTAGAAGGCTTTGGTGAGGACCAGAAGAGCCTGCATGGATTTTCCCCCGGTAAATAGTACTTTGAAGAGTAGAAACATCTGGATGGTGGCACTTGCCTTTAATCCTAGCGCTTGGGAAGAGGGGCGGACCTCTGTTGGTCAATGTTAGCCTAGTTTATATAGCTAGGTTTAGGTCAGCCAGGCTACACAGTGAGACCTTGTATGAGAAAAATAAAAAAAATAAAAAGAATGGAGCCATAAAAGATGATGAGTGTGGGCTAGTCTGAGGTCAAGCATAGTAGTAATGTACCTACAAACCCAGGACTTGGGAGGGTGTAGTGTAGGATCGTCAATTCAAGGCTAGCCTGAGTTACCATGTGTGACCTTGCCTCAAAAAAAAAAAAAAAAAAAAAAAAACCCACAGGTCAAGATATGTGTGAAGGTTTGTATATGATTGGCTGAGGGCATGGCACCATTAGGAGGTGTGGCCTTGTTGGAGTAGATGTGTCACTGTGGGTGTGGTTTTAATGCTCTCATTCTAGCTGCCTGGAAGCTATTCTTCTATTAGCAGCCTTCAGATGAAGATGTAGAACTCTCAGCTCTGCCTGCCACATGCCTGCCTGGATGCTGCCATGTTCCCACTTGATGATAATAAGCTGAACCTCTGAACCTGTAACCTAGCTCCAATTAAATGTTGTATATGAGTTGCCTTGGTCATGGTGTCTGTTCACAGCAGTAAAACCCTAAGAGAGAAGTTGGTATCAGAAGTGGGGTATTGCTGTGATGGGCCTGACCATGCTTTGGTTTGGAAGAATGTGAATTTTGGGACTTTGGATTTGGAAAGCAGTGGAATGCTTTAAGTGGGGCTTAATGGACTATCATAGTAGGATATGGAAGACCTTGTTGCTGAGGGTGATTTAAACTGTGGAAACCTGGCTCTAGAGGTTTCAGAGGAGAAGAATTTTAATTTGTGGCCAAGAGTAATGACAAGCTGGGCAAGATCCCAGCTAATTTTAAGTTCAGGCATGGTAGTATAAGCTTTTAATCACAGGAGGCAAAGCCAAGCAGATCTCTGAGTTCAAGGCCAGCCTAGAAAAGAACAAGTTCTAGGTGAAGAAAAACTGGTGCTGAAGAGATGGCTCAGTGTTTAAGAGCACCAACTGCTCTTCTGAAGGTCCTGAGTTCAAATCCCAGCAACCACATGGTGGCTCACAACCATCTGTAACAAGATCTGACTCTATTCTGGAATGTCTTGAAGACAACTACAGTGTACTTACATATAATAAATGAATAAACTTAAAAAAAAAAAAGAAAAACTTAAGTCCAGGCTTGGTGGACCACCTTGCAATAGCTCACTTAGCCGGCTGTCTGACCTCGACCTTAGGATCCTGGTTCACTGGGTTCAGACGCTCCATCCCCCACCCAGGTCTCAAGGTCTGACCATGCCAGGGTTTCTCTCAAGCTGTCTGATTCCAACCTTGCCCTTGGTAGGAAAGCAAAAAAGGTATGCCTGACTCAGGAAAGCCATTGTCGGTTGCAAATTACTACTTGGGGGCCAGTTGTTGAACTCACCTGTGCTGCATTTTGCTTACACAGGTCTGGCCCACCCTCTCCAGTAAAGCACTGGGGGTGGCTCTGGTGTGTGCTTGAAGCCCTGTGCTTTCTATTCGTTCTCTAGGGTATTCAAGCAATCCAAAAACAAGGAAACGGAGACCTGGGAGGCTTAGAGAAGCCCAAGGTCACAGATCACACCTGTTTGAGCCGGGCTTCAAAGTGGAGGTTTAGAGTTCTGCACTCACCGGCTTATCTAAATTTATACTAACTGTAAAAACTTCCTAATTATTAGATGCCAGTAAAACAGTTCACCTTTGGACTTGGGCAGAAAGCCATGCTCACGTGCACATGCACACACAAGAATAATAAAAATATAAATAAATATTTTTTGTGGGGGAGGTGGACAGTGTCACCAGACAGAAGACCTGGTAAGATTGAAGCAGGTTCAAAACCCCCAAGAATTCTCATAATTGAGAGTGGTAGGTGCTAGAATCAGCTCCTGGCCAGGTTCTACCTATCCTGGAACACGTAACCAGGACATCCCGTTTAGAGGACCTTGATAACTGGTCACATAGCATAAAAACCTAGAGTTCTCCATGCCAATGAGTTCCTGGGCATCCCTTCCCGAAAAAAAGGTATTTAATGTCTGGTTCACCCTGAGTAAGTTGTGTGAATTCATATCTGCCATAACAATACAAAAGTTTGGACAAGCAAGGACCGTCTCCTTTATCAAGGATCGATGTGTGTGGGGGAACCTTCAGAGTAAAGAGTCCCGCCTAAATCTCCTGGAAAAGGCCTCTTTCCCAGCCCCTTCTTATTTTGGGCTTTCACTCATAGCCAGATCGGATTTCACCCCGCAGACCCTCATTCCCACCTCGAGGTCTCCAGTTTTAAGGCGGGCTCGCAGCCTGACAATTTTTTAAATCTTGCTTGTTGAGGTTTGGTCTGTTGCTATGCATTGTAACACTAAATACTGGCCTCCAAGATCTGGTTGCCTCAGGAAAGAGGGTGTCCTCGCATACACCAAGTGAACACCACCCCCCAAGTTATCCCTGATTGGTCAATAGAGATGCCTACAGCCTGTAGCTGGGCAGAAGAGAGGTACGTGGGGCTCCGGTTCGTGGGCTTGGGGTCTGAGGCAGAGACCACAATGGGGAAAGGAGAAGAGAAGACCGTGGAGTAGGTGAAACACGAAAACACGTCCATGAGGGCTGGCCAGTCGGAGTAAGAGCGGCCCAGGCAGAACATGGCAAGTCATGTCTCAGGGTTATTGAGAGGGAAGTGGACCGAATCAATCAATTGGGGGATTGATATCTGCCCAGCTTTAGTGCTGTTTAAGGCTTATTATGCATATAAAAGTTTTGTGTCTTTTTTTCTGGAAACTAAATGATCAAAAGCAGGGTAGAAACTCCCAATTAATATTAAATATTTACCACAACACTTGCCAGCTGGGCACAGTTAGACTCACAGATGTCCAGGAGGCTGAGATAGAAAGATCGATTGAATCCACAAGATTGAGACCAACCTGAGCAACATAGCAAGACTCTTATATCAAAGGTGAGCAAACAACGTCTTACAGACATCTGCAAAAGACACATCCAAGGACAGCAGCCAGAAATACAGGTAGCCCGAGACCTTCAAAGTGTCCCTTCCGTCTCAGGCAAGCACTGTTTGGAACTCAAATGGGATTTTCCAACTTTCTTATTAAAATGAATCAGTGTTACAAGGTCTCACTTGCCATACAGAGTTCCCTCTGTGCTTTTTCTGTAGATAAGTTATACTTTAGCAGGTAAGCTGAAGGCGTTTGAAATGCTTTTACATACTAAATCAAAATGTTTGAACAGGTTGTTAAGAACAGAGATGCTGTTTTCTGAGTGCTGTATTGGTTGAGATGTTTGCTAGTCACTGAATAGAAATAGCGTCTCAGGCCGGGGCTATAGTAACTCAGTGATAGAGAAGAGAATATGCTGGCTGAGCATGGGGACCATAACTGTAATCTCAAAATTTGGAGCCTGAGACAGGAAGATTGTGAGTTTGAAATCTGCTGGAGTTACACAATGAGAATCTGCCCCCAGCATCAATTCCCCCTCTACCCCCCTCTCCCCGCCATAGTGGGATTTTGCATCCAAGAACCTTGAACATGTCAGGCAAGGACTCTGCCACTGAGCCACATCCATGCGCCCTTGTTTGTGTATAATTATTAGGTCTTATGTAGCGGGCCTTGGTTTTGAACTTGTGGTCTTCCTGTGTCTAGTGCCCCAATTCTGAGGTTAAAAGTGTGTACCATGATGCCCAGATAACTTTTTTTAAAGTAATTATTTTATTTATATGAGTACACTGTCACTGTCTTCAGACACACCAGAAGAGGGCATCGGATCCCATTACAGATGGTTGTGAGTCATCATGTGGTTGCTGGGAATTGAACTCAGGACCTCTGGAAGAACAGTCAGTGCTCTTAACCACTGAGCCATCTCTCCAGCCCTTCTTTTATTTTTTTGAGATTATAATATAGTTACATCATTTCTGAGGATATTTTTCTTGATGACGAACTGCTGGATGGAAAGCCTGTAATCTGGATGTTTAATACATTGTAAGTTTGTCCCTCTCTGTTTGCAAATGCAGATCTGTGGCAGGGCCTCTCTGTGGCTTGCTCTGCTCCTTCATCCTTCATAGTGGGATTTCCAGCATCCTTGCTCATGCTATAGTCACTTAATAGTCATTAAATTCCCACAGACTGTCTCTGTTTTCAGAGCCAGTGACTATGCACAGAGACATAGGCCACTGCGGAGGCTGGGATGTGGAAGGCTTGGGGTGGAGGGTCATTGCGTCTGGGCTCTGGATATGGAGGAGCTATGGGCAGTGTTCTCTGAGCTCATTCCAGTGGAGGTGGAGGATGGACTCTTAGTATTGGAAATACTGTGAGTACACAGACACAAATAAAAACAAATTAAATCTTAAATTATAGTTCTGACCCTAATCCGCTTTATGAAGTTGGGACATGATTTCACTTACACATCATTCAGCTTGAAAAAGACCAGGCTCTTCACACAGTGGCTTGTTACTGTGTATAAGAATACTCTTAGTACAGTTGCTAGACAACTATGCACTTGAGAGCAGAGGCAGTGGGGTGAACAGTGTGATTACTCTATGGGTTGAATGTTTGTCATTTCTGTTTTCTCATGATCTTGATTAAGTGTCTCTACTGAGTATAACATACACATGCATGAGGATCAGGCATCATCAGTGTGCAGAGAGCAGCAGGTCCTAAAGATGGCCAAAGTTTCTCCGGGTTCCTAGTCGGAAGAAGACAACTATAGACTTCTTTGGTTATTTTTAACACTTCTTTATCTAACATTTTTGAGGTTACACTTAAAATTGTATGTGTGGGAGTGTATATGCGATAGTATTCAAGTGGAGGGTCAGAGGACAACTTGTGGGAGACAGTTCTTCATCATGTGAGTCCTGGGGGATCAAACTTAGGTCACGGGGCTTGATGGCAGGTGCCTTGACTCCTGAGCCGCCATCTCCCTGGTTCTACATATTTTTAGATCTATTTTTAATAATATGTGTGCTTTTACAGACAGACATATACAAATACACAGATAGACACATAGATACAGACCGACAGACAGACAGACACACATATACTCATATACGTATGTACAGGTTCCTACAGAGTCTAGAAAAAAGCAATCAGATCCCCTAAAGTGGAGTTACATGCCAGGTACTAAATTCGCATTCTCTGCAAGAGAATTCTTAATCTCTGAGCCATCTTTCTAGCACTTCCTTTCTTTCTTCCTTCCTCCTTTCCTTCCTTCCTTCTTTCCTTCTTTTTTTTTTTTTGAGATAGAGATTCACTGTGTAACCTAGGTTGTCTTTCAACTCATGATAATCCTCCTGCCTCAGATTCCAGAGTGCTGGAATAACAAGGGTAGACCTCCATGCCCTGCCAGTGGATTTCTCTTAGAGGATTCCGTGACTTTTTCTGAATCATGACAGGCCTCTTTCACCACCATAACACCACAATGAAGTATATGTCCCTCCCTCCCACTAGTATCCCATTTTCCTCCCGCTGCCTCAGAAGCACCTGTGTTCTTAGGCAAACCCTTGTGTTTCCTACACTTCATCCCATTTTTTTTTCCCTCTCTTAAAGGTTATCCCTCAGGTCTTTGTTTTTAATTCCACCCAAGTCTCTCTGTCCACTGGCTTATCCCCTCTGTGTACGTATTTGCTAGAATATCATCATTTGGGATTGGAAAAGTGCTATCCTTTGTCCTTCTCTAGTGAGAGCTTCCTTTTATGTTTGCATTTTCTGGAAAGTCTTTTTGAGAAAGTGGGCAGGTTCTTATTGTGGATACAGTTTTATAACAGAGCTCAGGTTGGCCTTGAACTCACCAATCCTGCCTCAGCCTCCGGAGCACTGGGGTGACAGACACACTTTTCCATGTCCCCCTGTCATCTTCTTTCTGGAATGTATGTAGTTCAGATTTTAACCCCTGGTGGTCCATTATCATGCTTTATCTTTCTTAGCTAGCCTGAATTCTTTTCTTCTTCAAGCTCTGAACAAAACCTCAGGTTTGGGCTAACACCCACAGGGATGGTGCTATTTGACTCACCTGCTTCCTCGCCGTGTGAGCCTTCCCTGTCTCTTTTGTCATTCCTTATCTTCCCGCCTAAATATTAGAAGACTTGGGACTCAGTCCTTGAGCTCCCTCTCCACAGCCCTATTTGCCACGCGACTGACATGCACACATATACACAGACATCCTTACGTGCAGTGTTAGGGGTTCAATCCAGAGTCTCACATATACCAGATGTGAGATTAATTGACATCATCTGGGAAGAGAGACTCTCAACTGAGAATATGTTTCCATCAGCTTGGCCTATAGGCAAGTCTCTGGGGCATCTTCTCGATTAGGTATTAATGTTGGAGGCTCCACCCACGGTGGGTGGTACTGCCCCTGGACAGATGGTCCTGGGGCTGTATAAGGAAGCAGGCTGGAGAGATGGCTCAGTGGTTAAGAGCACTCATTGCTCTTCCGAAGGTCCAGAGTTCAAGTCCCAGCAACCACATGAGTGGCTCACAACCATCTGTAATGAGATCTGGTGCCCTCTTCTGGGGTGTCTGAAGACAGCTATAGTGTACTTACATATAATAGATAAATAAATTTAAAAAAAAGAAAGCAAGCAGACGGGTGGAGCAAGCTATTGAGAGCAAGCTGGTATTCAGTGTTCTTTCATGCCCTCTACTTCCAGCTCCCTGCCCTGACTTCCCTCAGTGAGTCACTGTGACTGGAAAGTGCAAACAAATCAATTCTTTCCTCCCCAAGTTTGTTGCGTTTCATCACAGTAACAGAGAACTAAACCAGGACATAAACAGTCACAATGAACAGAAAGGTTGAAGAGTGGCTGTGGTTACAGAGCAGGCCCAGATCCCAGAGATGCCTCAAAGCATGTATTACTTTTGCAAAGAGCCAGAGTTTGGTTTCTAACTAACACCCATGTTGGGTGGCTTTCAGCTGCCTGTAACTCCAGTTCCAGGGGATGCGGGGTTACAGATAGTAACTCTCCACTCTCTTTGGCTTTTTTTTTTAAAAAGATTTATTTATTTTATGTATGTGAGTACACTGTAGCTGTACAGATGGTTGTGAGCCTTCATGTGGTTGCTGGGAATTGAATTTTTTTTTTTTTAGGACCTCTGTTTGCTCCAGTCAGCCCCACACGCTCTGGTCGACCCTGCTCGCTCCGGTCAACTCCACTCGCTCAGTCCCTGCTTGCTCCAGCCCAAACGTTTATTTATTATTATATATAATACACTGTAGTTGACTTCAGACACACCAGAAAAGGAGGTCAGATCTCATTATGGGTGGTTGTGAACCACCATGTGGTTGCTGGGATTTGAACTCAGGACCTTCGGAAGAGCATTCAGTGCTCTTACCCACTGGGCCATCTCTCCAGCCCTCTCTCTGGCTTTTATGGGCATTTGATTACACATGTGCTTGCGCACACAAAGAAATAGTAAAATAAATCTTTTATAAAGGAAATGAGAATGAATAAAAATGTTTAAAAAAAAAGAACAGAATTTACATTGGCAGGATGTCTGGGAATAGGTAAGCGTGGGTGAGGCAAATGACTGGGCAGAGTGTAAGGATTTGAACTCAGGGCCTTTGGGCTATCTATGTGAGACATTACAAATACTGCTGGACGCTTTGTGTTGTCTTCCTCTGTTCAGAGCAGGGGGAATATCACT
>NW_022196904.1:25556472-25560741 GCF_008632895.1 Mastomys coucha
AACAAGACTGTCTTAAAAGAAAAAAAGTTTTATTGAGATCTAGTTCATATAACTTAGGATTTGGCCACTTAGTATATAGCATTCAATGACTTTTTTAGTGTGTTTATGGATGTGTGCAACTGCGAAGATAGACAATTGTGGAACATTTTTATCGCCTCAGAATGGAACCGTTTGCCCTTTGGCTATCACTATTTACTTTATGACTCTGTGGATTTCCTGCTCCGAGTGCTTTATATGAACGGAATCACAGAATGTGACTCATTGTGACCGACATTTTCTGTTTAGCTTGCAGCTTTTAAGGTTCATCTGTGCTGAGGTTTGTATGCGTACCACTTCCATTCTGTGTTCAGATGATATACCCATATACAGATTTTACCTAGCGGCCATGTTTGCTTTCCTGCTGCTCTGACAATAATCAGTGGAAAGTGACTTGGGGAGGAAATGGTTTACTTGGTTCACACTCCATCACAGTCTATCTTTGAGGGAAGTCAGGCAGGAATGCAAGGCAGGCACCTGAAGGTAGAACCATGGAGAAATGATACTCACTGGCTTGCTCTCTCCCTGGCTCATGTTCAGCTACCATTCTCAAATAACCCAGGCCCATTCTGTCACAGTGAGCTGCAGAGTCCCATATCAATCAACAATCAAGACAGTTCCCCATAGATCTAGTCACAGGCCAGTGATCTAGGTGATGCCCTAATTGAGATATCACTGGCTGTGCCTTGTTGTCCTAGGGCATTTGGTTTATCCTGTGGTCCTGTTGGTGGGTGGTCCTGTTGGTGGGTGGTCCTGTTGGTGTGTATTTGGCTTGTTTTCAACTTTTGGGCTCCATATTAGTCACTTGTCTATTCCAATGATAAAACACCTTGACCAAGGCAATGCATAGAAAGAAGAGTTTATTTGGGCAAATGTATCATCAAGCAGACATGACTAGTTAAGAGAGAAAACTATTAAAAGAGAGAGACAATAGAAACTTTGGAGTTGCCAGGCAGTGGTGGTGAACACCTTTAATCCCAGCACTTGGAAGGCAGAGACAGGCAGATTTCTGAGTTCGAGGCCAGCCTGGTCTACAGAGTGAGTTCCAGGACAGCCAGGGCTATACAGAGAAACCCTGTCTTGAAAAAAAAAAGAAAGAAAGAAAGAAAGAAAGAAAGAAAGAAAGAAAGAAAGAAAGAAAAAAACTTTGGAGTTGAAAATGACAGTGATGCTGGTTGTGGTAGTGCATGCCAGTAGGATTTGCTGAAGCAGGCAGAGGCAAGAGGATAATGAGTTTGAGGCTAGCCTGGGCTACACATTTAAGAGAAAAGAAAAAACAAAAAGAGATTAAAAAAAGGGATTAAAAAAAAAAGAAAATGACAGTGATGAATTTCATCACAGCATCTCTGTGGTAGCACTGAGCTAGAGAAGGGAGGATCAGCCAACTCAAAGGCATATTGAGGAAAAGGTGTCACTTGAACAACAGGGAGGAAAGGATGGAGAAAATAAATAAGGCCTCTTGGAAGTGTGGCACACCCTCAAATGCACCCAACGGGCAAAGCAAGGGTGCTGTAAGGGGACAAGAGAGCAGATGACTCCTTTCCTTGCTTTTTTGCTTGGAGACAGTATCTCACATAGCCCAGGCTGGTTCAGAACTCTTTACATAGTTGAAGCTGGCCTTGAACCTCTGATCATCTTGACTCCATGGCCAAGGACTGGTATTACAAATCTATGCCACAAGGATCTGTCTGTGTTGGCAGCATTGACAGTTTCTACTAATGGTGGAGATTGCTCTGTTGTTTGTGATAGTCCCGGGGATATAAATTGCTACACGTTCTGTTCTAATTAAAATCAATAGTCTTTAAAGAGTAGTCTCAGAGGCCAGTCTTAGAGGTTTGGTCAGGCCTCAGTAGAATTCTCAGCTGCCTCTCCCCTGGCTCTTCTCTTTACTAAAATGCCTACTGGTTTATAATTTGCCTGCTGCACTCATGGCTGTCAGCCTCACACTGATTGTATAACATCAAAATGTCCATTGCTTTAACAACACACTTGGGTTTGACTGGCCCTCTGTGTTTACTTCAACTTGAATTGGGGAAAAGATTGGAGCCCTCTGTTTCTGCCCTGCTCGCTGCTAGGGATAATCTCTGATTGTTTGAGAAGGATGCTGGCCAGTTTTGATTTTGAGATGGGGGTCTCACTGTGTAGATCAGGCTGATGTCAAATTCACTTGGTAGACCTGACTGGCCTCAAAGTCATGATCTTGCTACCTCTGTCTCCCAAGTGCTGGGATTACAGGCATGTGCACAGCATTGCTCGTGAGTGATATCACTGCTCTTGGAGGAGGAGGTAGCTCACCTTACCTCTTCCAGCACAGAGTGCCCTGTGAGCACACTGGGTCCAAGGGTTTTGTGCCTAATATTCTCTCTCTCTCTCTCTCTCTCTCTCTCTCTCTCTCTGGTGTGTGTGTGTGTGTGTGTGTGTGTGTGTGTGTATGCAGAGGTTAGAGACTGTTTTATATATCTTTCCTGGATCATGCTTTACCTTTATTTTTTGAGACAGGGTCTCTTGCTGAACCTGAAGCTCATAGATTCTGAACTAAATAGTCAATGAGACTGAGGGATCTGCCTGTCTCTGTCCCCACTTTACTAGTGCTGGAATTACAGGCAACATATGTGCCTCTATTCTAGGCTTTCCCCTGTGCTCTGGGAATCCAAACTCAGGTCTTCATGATTATGTGGCAGGTCTGTTACCAACTGGGATGTCTTTCCAGCTCTGTGCACAGAGCTTGACTCACTGTGCCCTAGGGAGAGCTTCTGCCCTAGGACTGAGGACTGGGTCAAGGACTCAAGGTTTCCTACTTAGCCTTGCTCAGAAGAGAAGTTCTATAAAATGGACCCATGGTCAGGAAATGAGAGATGCTGGTGTTCTGCCCATTCTGGGGAGAGACGACTATTATGTGCTGTGAGCTGTGGAAGGAGGACTGTGGGGTCTTGGCTGCCCTTGCTGGACTAGGACTATAAACAGGTAAGTTGAGGGCTGACATGGAGAGTCTATTATATCTCAAATAACATAAATTCTGAATGTTTTTACTGAAACCATACTTTTTTTTTTCAAGGCAGGGTTTCTCTGTGTAGCCCTAGCTGTCCTGGAACTCACTCTGTAGATCAGGCTGGCCTCAAACTCAGAAATCTGTCTGCCTCTGCTTCTCAAATGCTGGGGTTAAATGCATGAGCCACCACTGCCCGGCTGAGACCATACATTTTTTAATGCTATTTTGTTTGCCTAGTACTTGTAGGGCGATTTCTTTTTTAAAGCTCATGGAGTTGTTAAAGATTTACTTTTTATTATTTTAAGTTATGTGTATGTGTGCATCTGTGTGTGGGTTTGTGCATGTGCAGTACCCATGGGGACCAGAAGAGGACATTGGGTTCACTGGAGCTGGTGTTATAGATTGTGAGCCACTTAAAGAGGGTTCTGAGAACTGAACTTGGTTCCTCTGCAAGAACAGTATGTACTCCTAAGCACTGAGCTGTCTCTCTAGATCCCAGTTGCAGAGATTTAAAATCATTATTTGTTTGTTTGTCTTAGGTAATCTCCTCCAGTTTTGGATATTTCACTGAAGAGGGTTCACAGAGCATCTCTGACTTTTTCAGCAGCCATTTACACAGGAAGGCTTTTTACTTATGGAGGGAAAACAGTTTTTGCCGATCTCTTTTTAGTCCCAGAAAGTATGAATTATATTACTCCACAGCTTAGGGGATGTTGTAAGGACTATTCTCAGGAGTTCTGCTGGGCCTGCTCATGGAAAATCTTCATAGCTTCTCTTGCTGATTTCTGACCTCCCCTCATAGAAGAAGAGGGGCCGAGAAAGGTCTGGGGCCCTCACCCAAGAATCCAGTCACCCCTCCTAAATAGTTATAGGCAATTGTACTCAAACTGCACATGGCCTCAGGGACTCTGGGAAGGGCTAGAAGATATAGATAGGAAAAGATGGGTGTGGGGACTCTGTCTATACAAGCTTGTGGGAGAGTTATCAATCATCCGTGTTGGCTGCAGAGCTACCAGTGTGGCTGATTTGAGGCCACCCATGCTCCTACCCATAACCTCTCATTTATTGCTCTGTCAGTAAACCTGATACCCTCATCAATTCCACAGAGTGAACTTTGGTGGAATGGCACCTTGGTCCATTGGGATCTTAGGAGCAGGGGTAGACATTGCTTACCCCTTCTCTTGGGAAAGAATTCTAGCAACAGATGACCCTAAGTCAGCCACTAGAATCACATACACACACAC
>NW_022196904.1:25560751-25568847 GCF_008632895.1 Mastomys coucha
CACACACACACACACACCTCCCTTATTTCTTATGGCTAATCAGTCCACAGAAAGATGGATTAGATCTGTAAAGCACACTGCTATGGCTTGATCTTGTGTCCCCAGAGACCAGTGTGTTTAAAAGCTCGGTCCCCACGGTGGTGCTACTAGACATAGCAAAACTTTGTTTTTAGAGAAAAGGGGGTTCTTTTGCCTCAGTCTGAATGTACAGCCCATCACAGCAGAGAAGGTATGGTGGTAGGGGCATGGGATGATGGCCATATAGCAGCCATGGTCAAGAAGCAGAAGGAGGGGAGTACTGGAACCCCAGTTGCTTTCTTCTTTTTATTCAGTCTGGGATCCCAGCCAATGAAGTGCACCCCTCACATTCAGGGTAGGTATCCTCAACCTCATTTAGTGTAGTCAGAGAACCCACTTCACTGTCATCTACCAGTCTTCTACGTGATTCTTGAACCTGACAAGTTGACAGTCTAACCATCAGGAGCCAAGGTCAGTGCTCACAGACTTATAACCTTGTCTGCATCCCTCTCCAAACTCATTGTGCCTGCAGTGGGGCTAATCCTGATGGCATCTCCTGGATTCCATGTCAGAGCTAGGGCTTCTTCTCGTGTTCCTGCTTACTGCTGTCATGCCCCTTACCCATGTTCCTAAAATTAGTCACCATGATGACAGTGGACTAGACCTTTGAAATGTAAGCCAGCCCCAATGAAATGCTTTCTTTTATAAGAGTTGCTGTGGTCATGGGTTCTCTTCACAGCAATAGAAACCCTACCTAAGACACTTAGTTAGTGTCTAACTATTTGTGTGTGCCCACACACATGCGTGGAAATGCATGCCACATATGGAAGTCAGAAAACAACCTTCAGGAGTTGGTTCTCTCCCTCCTTTGCGGTTTCAGGGATTAAACTCGGGTCATCATGCTGACATGACAAGTGTCTTGACCTGTTTTACCAGTTGAGCCATCTCTTACTGTTTTCTTTTTAATTAATTAATTTTTTTTTTGAGATAATGTGATGGCTTGTGTATGCTTGGCCCAGGGAGTGGCACAACTAGTAGGTGTGTCACTGTGACTGTGGGCTCTAAGACCCTCATCTTAGGTGCCTGGAAGCCAGTCTTCTCCTAGCTGCCTTTGGAACAAGAGGTGGAACTCTCAGCTCCTCCTGCACCAAGCCTGCCTGGACACTGCCATGCTTCCTGCCGTGATGATAATGGACTGAACCTCTGTACCTGTAAGCCAGCCCCAGTGAAATACTGGCCTTTAGAAGAGTTGCCTCGGTCATGGTGTCTGTTAGGGTATGTAGCTCAGGCTGGCCTTCACCCTGGTTCAGTCAGCCTTCCAAATGCATGTGCCACTGGATAAATCTCTCCTTTTAACTGAACTGTAACTCTGATGCTGAGTGGAGAGGCTATGGCAGAGAAAGCAAACCTACTGTGGATGCCTGAAGCTAACACAGTCTTAAGATGTATTCAGTTCATTGTTAGCCCTAAGAATTCATGCTCAGTCACTGTAGTTTGTGCTTCAGACTATATTGTGTGAATACCGTGGAGATGGCTCCCTGGGGATGTGCTTACAGTGGAGGCGCCAGGACCTGAATTTGGATCCCCAGCATCTATACTGAAAGCTGAGCATCACCACACACTTTTATATAATCTCAGCACTGGAGAGGCAAAGACTGGTGGATCCTCAGAAACCCATGACTAGCCAGCTGAGCCAAAGTGGTGCTCTCCAGTTCTGGGTAAGACCTTCTCTCAAAATATATGGTGAGCAGTGACTGAGAATCTCAGATGTCAGACTCTGGCCTCCAAACAGAAGCATGCACCCACCGACATAAGCTTGTAAAAGACGGCTCCACTAATGTTGGCTGAGACAGCGTGAAATAGCATGACTTTCGTCTTTTGGGCTTTGCAGGGAAGGGGCCCCCTATGCAGGCTACTGAAATCCCGTGGGGTTTTGTGCTCCCAGTTTTTTGCAAGTTAGAAACAGAAGCCCCTCATGGGAAGGGTTTCTGTACCTTAAAAAGAGTCACTTCTCTTCCCCTTCTGCTTTGTTAAAAATATGGGACGACCTTAACACCAGAGGGCAGTGTTTTATAGTACTTGCCAAAATGTCCTTAGACCTTGTTATCTGATGCATTAATGTGTGGCTTATGCTTGTTTGCAGTTTCCTCTTGTGCTGCTAAATAATACACCTGACCCGGAACTCGGTGAACCTAGAATTTCATAAGTGGCCAGCAAAACAAAACTAGCCCACACAAAACAACAATGAAACACCCGCCCTTCTCTCACTCCTCCCAGGCCAATTTTATGAAGCTAAACCACCCTGAATTAATTTTCACAGTAAGTTGCGATGTTTGGATGTTGGCCGGTTGTTAGGGATGGGGGTATTTCCTAACACATAACTTTCCCTAGGTCCAAAGAAGGCCTGTCCAGCTAGGTATTTTAAAATCAAGATTTGTTTATTTATTATTTTTCTGTGCATAGGTGTATGTCTGTGCATCCTGTGTGTGCAGTAACCATGGAGGCCAGAGAGGGTATCAGATACCCTGGAACTAGAGTTACAGATGGTTTATGTGTAGCCAGCCCACTTGGTTTAGCTTTAGGGCTGGTCAGAAATGGTGAGTTTTGTTTCAGAAAAGTATCCTGGTTTTAACAAGAAAAGGATATGTTGCTGCTGCTGCTATTGCTGTGCGTGGTGGTTTGAACATAATTGGTCCAGGGCGTGGCACTATTAGGAGGTGTGGCCTTGTTGGAGTAGGTGTGGCCTTGTTGGAGGAGGTGTGGCCTTGTTGGAGTAGGTGTGGCCTTGTTGGAGGAGGTGTGGCTTTGTTGGAGTAGGTGTGGCCTTGTTGGAGTAGGTGTGGCCTTGTTGGAGGAGGTGTGGCCTTGTTGGAGGAGGTGTGGCCTTGTTGGAGTAGGTGTGGCTCTGTTGGAGGAATTGCATCACTGTTGGGGTGTGCTTGGAGACACTCTTCCTAGCCAAGTGGGAGTCAGTTCTCTGTTTGCCTTTGGAACAAGATGAAGAACTCTCAGCTCTTTCTTCAGTGACATACCTGCCTGGACACTGCCATGTTTCCTGCCTTGAGGATAATGGACTGAACCTCTGAACCTCTGAACCTATAAGCCAGCCCCAATTAAATGTTGTCCTTATAAGAAATGCCTTTGTCCTGGTGTCTCTTCACAACAATGGAAATCCTAACTATAACCTCGAGACCTATACTTCCTGCATCTCATTACAGTTCTGTAAATGGTGACTCTATCGTTTAAGCTGCTTGGATCAAACATGTCAGAGCTGTTGATGACTCTTGTCTTCCCCTCACATAGAACCAATGGCAGATTTTGATTTTTCTATCCAAATCCAGGGTCTGAACAGGTACTCCATCTTTGTGTTTCTATTGTTGTGAAACTAACTGCTCCACAGTACAGTCCCATCTGAGGGGAGGAAGGGGATTCATAAGACTGCAGAAATAGGGCTGGTGAGATGGCTTGGGGGTTGGGAGAGGGTATCTCAAGGCTGACCTGAGTTGGATCCCAATACAATAGTGAGAATAATTTCTTTAGAATGTAAACCAAATTAGATCACGTTATGCCCCAAACCTAAGACATGTGGGAAGCCAGCTGCCATGCTATAAAGATACACAAGTAGCCAGGGGGTGAGAGACAGAATAGTCTCGGTTTCTGCAGTTTGTGCAGCAGCAGATCATTGATGCACATAGCTTGTCTAAGGTTAACTGTGGAGAATGTAAACTCGAGTTCGTCAGACTTCAGAGTCTGAGTTCTTGACCACTGAGCCTCCCTGCCTCAGAGTCAGCCCTACCATCTGTCCCAGTCATCCTGAGCCCATCGAGAACTGCACCTGAGTCCTGGAGTTTGGTCTGAGATGCTGAGAGTAGAGCTAAGAAGTCACCCCACAACTTCTACACACATTTACAGCTTTTCCTTGCATTATACTATTGTACTAAAATAAGTCCAGTTTTATCTCTCATTTGTTGCATTGAATGATTGATTGATAAATACTTCTTTTTCCCCCCCAGGAGCATTTTTAATGTCTATGCTAAATAAATAACATTTAAACACATGATAACACTATCAGATACTTAAGTGAAATGTACAGAGGTACATTAACAATTCAAATTCTAAAATCAACCATCTTCATAGGAAAAAAAACACCTTGATTAAAATTTTCCAGTTTAATTATACCTCCCTAAAAATTTCATTGTCATACTGGACAAAACATGATCCAAATCACCTTAAGATACATAGGCCATGCTGACAAATCCCTGTCCCCAACAAGCAGTGTTCACATACCACTGAGGCCAGTTACCTTCTTGGTTTTTGGTCAAGACAACAAACATGACTTATTCAAGGCATAAGATTTGCAGAGCTTTATCAGTTCCTTTCCGTTCTAGATGTTCCTAGTGAACAATGTTCCTCATGTGAAGGAATAACAAGAGGCACAAGCACAACTTCCTGCATTCTTCTGACCAAGCATGCAGAATAAAACTCATGTTCTTTTTATATTAATAAATGTAGCCAACAATATCTTCTAAGGTTATTATAACCCCTGCTTCAGGAAATCACAATAAAGTTAAATTTAAATGCTTCAGTAATAAAGAGCAACCAAGTAGCCTTATGTGCAAGTATGAAAGTCCAAACTGCTCAAGCAGTGGGACCACTTCAGAAAGAACCTGCTTAACAGGCATCCTGAGCTACACACAGGCACTCGAGCATCCTGCAGCTGCCCCACCATACCCACACACCAGCACTCGAGCATCCTGCAGCTATCTCACCATACCTATACACCAGCACTCCGAGCATCCTGCAGCTGCCCCACCATACCCACACACCAGCACTCGAGCATCCTGCAGCCGACCCATCATACCTACACACCCAGCAATTGCTAATTTTATTTACACTATAAATACTTCTTAAGGTTTATTTATATCTTTATTTTATTTGTGTGTGTGTCTTGCCTGCATGTATGTAAATGTACCATGTGTTTATGTGTGTGTGTGTGTGTGCCTGTGATTCCTGCAGAGGCCACATGAGGGTTTCACATCTCCTAGAATTGAAGTTACAGATGGTTGTGAATTGCCCAACCAGCATTTGTGAAATGCACGCTTGATCTAAGAAGCTTTCAAGACTTCTTTTGAGACTTAGAGAGCTTTCCTGAAAGGGCCAGGTAGGTTTTAGGCTGTGTTGGTATTCTATAGTCTTTTGCATTTGTATATACAGTATATATACGTGTGTGTGTACATTGGTGTATGTGTGAATGTAAGTGGACATGTGCTGTGGCATGTGTGTGGAGGAAAGAAGAGAGCCACAGGTGTTGGTCCTTGCCTTCCACCTTATTTGAGACAAAGTCCCCTGCTGTTCCCCACCATATACACCAGGCTTGGTGGCCAACCAGCTCCTGGGAACTTCCTTCTCTAAGCCTCCCATCTCCCTGTAGAAGTGCTAGATTACAGATGTGCACGCTACATTTTAACCCTAGCACTATGTACACTCCCCCTAACACCTAGCACTGTGTCTAGTTTAAAAAAGGCTTATTTAGTTATTGCATGAGTGTTTTATCTGCATACCGGAAAGGGTCCAGGATCCCATAGAACTAACAGTTATAGCCAATTGTGAGCTGTCATGTGGATGCTGCAAATTGCTCTGGAAGAGGTGCCAATGCTCTTAAATGCTGAGCCACCTCTCTAGCCTGTGTCCTGCTCTTTATGTGGGATGTGAGCATTTAAACTCAAGCCCTTTGCTTGTGCAGCAAATGCTATTATCTTCTTAGTGATTCCCCCTACCTTGAAACAAGGTCTCATTGTGTTAGCCCTGGCTGTCCTATTATTCACTATGTAGACCAGGTTAGCCTTGAATTCAGAGTTCCATCTGCCTTTGCCTCCTGAGTGGGGCCTATTTCTTTAAAACAAGGTCTTACTAGGAAGCCTAGACTGTGCTCAAACTTGTCATTACGAAGTTCAGGCTGGCCTTGAACTCATGATCCTCCTGCGTTATCTTTTTATTACATTGATGGTAGACCAACTTTGACTCCCCGACCCATCCCTTTTGGAAGTGCTGGGGACTGAATAAGGGGCCTTTTATTTCTTGTAAAGCTTGTTAAATCAGTCTTTTAAAAATGCTGAGTGTAGACAGTCAGGGCTATACAGAGAAATCCTGTCTCGGGGAAAAAATTGCTGGGTGTAGCCAGGTGTGTTGGCACAAGGCTTTAATCCCAACACTAGGGAGGCTGAGGCAGATGGATCTCTAGGAGTTCAAGGCCAACTTGGGTCTACATAGTGAATTACAGGGCAGCCAGAGCTATATATATAGAGAGAGATCTTCAACAGGAAAAAAAGAAAGCCAAGTATGTAAGTTTCTTTCTCGTTGCTATAATAAAATATCTTAACAAGAGTAATTTAAAGGGGAAGGAACCGGGAGGACAGTGTAGAACACCATAATTAAACTTACCCAATCTAGCTTCAAATATTATATAGCTTAAGCTATATAATATTTATTTATTAGTCTCTGTGCAATTGCTAGGAGTAGTTATCTCTAACCTAAATCTCTAATGCTAGACTGGCTACTGCCCCAACTGTGTTCCCCAATACTTGCTGTTTGAATTTCAGCGAATTACTTCTGCTCCAGCAGTCTGGCATCCTGGGGAGGGATTTCACTTAGGCATAGGATGCTGTTGGTCCATCGTGACTAACAGAGATAACAGAGACCCCCTGTTCTCTCCATCTTCTCTCCTCTTTGTTCTTTCTCCCCCACTCTCTCCTCTCCTCTTAGTCTCTACTTGTGACCCCCAGCCCAGTGTCCCAAACTCCACCTTTCTCTGTTCCCCCCAGTAACTGGCTATCACCAGTACCCAGGAGGCTGAGGCAGGAGAATGTTAGCTTCAAGGCTAGCCTGAGCTACATCCAGGATGCCGGTTTGGAAATTAGTCTGTTGGCTTCCACTTTGTGTATTTAACACACTATTTTGTTGTTGTTGTTGTTAAATAACTTTTAATTCCAGCTATTCCCTCAAAGGACAGACATACTCCCCCCTCCCCCCATAATTGGATGTCGCGCCCCAGTGACAGGATTGACTATTACATCCGCTGGTTTAGTTCAATAGCGGAATATGTTAGTTTAGTTGGGATTGTTAATTTCCCCTTGGGGAGAATCAAGTGCCCAGGGCACTGATTGAGAAATCAATAACTCCTTAGTGAGTCTGGTGAATTAACGGTCACACACACGTCAACCTTTTCTCCAAAGAGTATCGATTTTCCCGGGACCAGTGTGTCCATTCCCGTCCATCATTTTCTTCCTCTAAATCGAAATATACTGAGATATTTAAACAAATCTCTAAGACTGGGCACTACCCTACCCTTCCCCTCCTTTTTAAAAAAAAAAGAAAGAAAGAAAGAAAAAGAAAATAGCAGTAGGAATCATAGGCAAACTCTCTTGTTTGCATATTTGTGTGGCAACCCCTAACCTCTCCGGAGGACACAAGGCTGTCTGCCTGCGCAGCGGCAGCCCGAGGGCCGGAGCACGGGGCTGCGGATTAAACCCTGAATACTGACTAGTTTTTCCAAGCCTTCCCAGCGTGTGAAGACAGTGCTCATAGCTCCCAGGCAAACGGGAGCGTCCAAAGCCGCGCGAGAATTTTGAGCAATAGCTGTCTGATGTATAAATTTATTTCGCTCTCAGTGTTTTATCCTTGCTGGCTGCATTATTCTTTATTTCAGTTTTCTTTGAAAACAGCTTCGTTTTTGTTTGATGTTCTTGCCACTGTGAGTAGAGTTTTGGTCAGTTCCTGTTAAATGAGGCAGTCTTGATTTTCTCTTTCTCTTTCTTAAAGTTCGTTGTTTCTTTATCATTTGCTGTGGATGAGAAAGTACACCAGATATCCCCCCTCACGGCGACGTCCACATGAATCTGTGTGGTCTTTCACTGAGCGTATCATGGCTCTTAGCCCTGCCAGGTGAGGCCTCGGGTTTCCTCCCGCTTAGGATAGGAAAAAAGGCTTTGGGCTGTGGATTTCTTTTTCGAACAGGTTTAAGTTATATGTCTATTTTCAGGGCAAAACAAATATATTCTCTGTACAAGCTTATTCTTTTT
>NW_022196904.1:25568857-25580031 GCF_008632895.1 Mastomys coucha
TTTTTTATCAAAAACACCCCGTATATTATAGACAGGTGTAACATATAAACATATACTCTAGACAGATTTATTTACTTTTTGTTTTCTTTTTTGGCTTTTTTGAGACAAGGGCTTGTTCTGTGACTCCAGTTGACCTTGAACTTACTATGTAACCTGTTCGGACTTGAATTTGAAAGGGGGAAGGGATGGGAGAGGCCATTTAAAAATAATTTCAACTTAGAAGTTATGAACTCATTAAGTCTTTAAGAGTACATCAACTGTATTTCCATTTCATATGCAATAAAATAAGTTGTCTTCCGGAATGAAGATTAATGTTTTCATACTTCCTCGCCCACTCTATTGTCTGCTGTTTTGAGAGCTAATCTGCAGGTTTTAGTGGGGCACTGGAAAGTTCTTCCTCTATGAAGAGAACAACTCGTTCTCTTTGTCCCAGTACATAGCTTCCAAAGGGACACACATGAAGTGGTGAGGGAGGAAGGGGACACCTGCCCAGTCAGCCAGAACAGCCGACTCCATGCTGGAGATCAATAGGCAGTAGAGAGGTGGGTCAGTTCATCCTTATGTACACTGTAGCTGTTTGCACCTTGAGATGTGACCAGCACATAGTACGTTCCATGCCGTGATTCTAAACCAGAGTTATACTAGGGGATGCAGAGATGGCTCATCGGTTAAGAGGCACTTGTTCTTCCAGAAGACCAGCATTCAATTCCCAGGATCCACATTGGGTAGCTAACAACTCCCGGTAAGTTCAGTTCCCAGGAGATCCAATGCCTCTGACTTCAGAGGGCACCTGCACTCCTGAGTGTTTGAGTACACACGCACACATGCACACACTTGTGAACATGTGTACATGAGTATGCACACACACAATTAAAAAATGTAAAATAATTATTCAATAGTATTATTGTGGTGTGTGTGTGTGTGCATGAGAAGGGTCAGAGGACAACTTTATGGAGTCTTTTCTTTCCTTCCATGTCCATGTCAGTTACAGGGATTGAACTCAGGGCATTGGGATTGCGCAGCAAGTGCATTGCTTGTTGAGCCCTCTCAATGGCCCCATCTTTATTCTTTTCTTTAATTTTTAAAAATGTTTTATGTCTCATGAGTGTGTGTGTGGTGGACACGTATGTATGTTCACATGTAGTGGGAGTGGGAGTAAGTAGGGATGCATGCTCACATGTGTCAAGGCCTGAGACTGATTCATTCTATGTTTTCCGAAATCATTCTCTAACTTCCTTACTGAGGTAGGGTCTTGCTCGCTGAACCTGGAGTTCGCCTGGTTGGATTGTTTTGAGGGTTCCCGGTTTCTGCTTCCTGTGCTGGGATTGCTGACAAGCTGTTGTGCCTACCTGACTCTTACATGGGGGGTCCTCACCCTCATTGCAGCGAATGCTTCACCCTCTGCTCCATCTCCCCACGCTCTGCCTCATTTGGAGCTTGCCAATTCAACGAGGCTGAGAGGCCACCAAACACCAGCAGTCCTCCTGTCTCCACCTTCCCAGGGCTGGGATGGCAGGCACATGCTGTCATGTCCAAGTTTTCTTATGTAGGTGCTGTGGATTTCTTTTTCTAACAGGATTATTATTATATGTCTATAGTCAGGGCAAAACAAATATATTCTCTGCACAAGCTTATTCTTTTATCAAAAAAAAAAAAAAAGAAAACTCACACACCAATGATTTCAGAAAACAAAGAACATTGTGTGTGTGCACACGCATGTACACATCTTTATGAGTATGTGTGTGCATGTGTGTGCGCTTATGTATGCACATGCTCATGCGTATAGGTGCCCTCCAAGGTCAGATACACTGGATCTCCCTGGAGCTGAACTCAGAGGCTGTTGTTAGCCGGTCAGATTTATGCTTGAATGACAAACATGTTAACTATTGAGATATCTCTCAACCCCCATTTGCCTATTCTTAGAAAGAATAATTTTTTTAAATTTATGTTGATATTTACACTAGTCCAGGTTAACTATCAAGGTAAGTAGCAAGTGGCTTTAATTACTTTGTGGTATTTGGGAATGAAGACATCATTTACCACTTTCTAACAGATTTATTGTTATTTGTGTGAGTGTTTGCCTGCATATATGTCTGCGCATTCTATGTGTACTTGGTGCTGTGTGGGTTAGAAGGGGGCACTCTGTCCCCTGGAGCTAGTTACAGATGGTTTATGGGCAGAGGTATTCTGGCCATGCCTAATCTAAAATGCCTATTATCCATACAAGTAGAAGGATGTGATGCATGCTAGGATGTGCAGTATTCAGGAGAGCAGTAGGGCTGGAGAGACACATTTAAGACTCTCTCACAGAGTTTGATGAGTGATTAGGTCACAGTATGGGGGAAAGTCACAGTGATTAGGCCAGCTGGAGTGATGCACACTAGAATCTCAGCATTTGGGAGGCAGAGACAAGAGGATCTGAGTTCCAGGCCAGCCTGGACTACACAGCAGAGCTTGTCTCAAAAAAGGAAAGAGAAGCCAGGCGGTGGTGCCACACGCATGCCTTTAATACCACTACTTGGGAGGCAGAGGCAGGCAGAGCTCTGAGTTTGAGGTCAGTCTGGTCTACAGAGTGAATTCCAGGACAGCCAGGGCTATACAGAGAAAGCCTATCACCAAAAAGAGGAAGACAAGGAGGAAGAGGAAAAGGACAAGGAAGAGGAAGAGGGAAGAATCAAACCCAACAAAATAAAACAAACAAAACTTCAAAGGTCGGGGGTGTTGCTCTTGGTAAATGGCTTACTTCAGATGTTCAAGGCCCCAGGCTTTACTCCCTTAATTTTGGGGGTGAAATCACGCAAAGGGCTGGGGAAATGGCTCAGTGGTTAATAGGGCTTGCAAAGCGAGTGTGAGGGACTGGAGTTCCAATCCTCAGAAACCCACGTAAATGGCAGGTACGAGTGGCAGGCTGCCTGTAATTCTAGCTGTTCCCAGGGCATCTGCCTCAATCTATTATGGTATGTGATGGCTTGTATATGCTTGGCCCAGGGAGTGACACTATTAGAAGGGGTGGCTCTGTTGCAGTAGGTGTGTCACTGTGGGTGTGGACTATAAGACCCTTATCCTAGCTGCCTGGAAGTCAGTCTTCTAGAAGCCTTCAGATGAAGATGTAGAACTCTCAGCTCCTCCTGCACCATGCCTGCATGGATGCTGCCATGCTCCCACCTTGATGATAATGGTCTAAACTTCTGAACCTGTAAGCCAGTCCCAATAAATGTCCTTACAAGAGTTGCCTTGGTCATGGCATCTGTTCACAGCAGTAAAACCTGAACTAAGACATGGTATAAGAGCAGTAGAGAGTGATTTTGGAGATCAATCTTAGGCCTCCACATGCATGGGCACACATGTGTAGTTTGGGCATACATGTGTATCCAAATAAATACAAAATATGTACCCACATACATGCACATTACACATGAAAACATGGAGAAATCAAAGCCATAGGAGCAAGGTACATACCTGTAAGGCCAGACTTTTAGAGGTGGATGATCAGGAACTCAAGGTCATCCTTAGCTATGTATAATTCTAGGACAGACTACCAGGCTACCAGAGACCCTGTGTCAAAACAACAACAATAATAACAAAACTACAGGGCTGGATAAGAGTCCTTGACTTTTTTTAGAAATAAGAGGAGATGTTTTCAGACTGAGCCCCAAGCCATTTCATAGTTAGAAGCAGAAAAGGGTCTATAAGGGCTGCAAAGTAGAAGAAGCCAGGAAAAACAGGAATGAAACCAGCACATGGTGAGCTGGCAACTGTGTGAGGATCTGTGCAAGGATCCATGAGTCAGATGCTGCTGATAGATGGAGGAGGTGAGCCATCTGAGCCCTTGGTGACTTCTTACCTTAGCTTACCCCCATGTTTTAAGCCCTCAGCACTTGCTAATATTTTTGGAGGGGGAGGGGAAGGCCAAGTTCCATCCTGCAGCCCCATTGTATTCTAAGTATTCCATTAGACCTAGAATAAAACAGATTAGAGAATTAAAGTGCTGCAGGCCCCATGTCTGTTCGTAGGCATTTAACCCACCCCATAGTGGCGTCCTGGTGTCAAGCAGCTGTGTATATTTAGAAAGAACCCATCTGAATGCTCCAGAGGGCTTTTTGTGTCATGAGTTAGAACTGCTTGCAAGAGCTGATTGGCCCAGGTCCACAAAGAGGCTTCCAATAGGTTTTAAAGCCTTCTGTCTCATTTCCCTGTGCATTTGTTATTAGCTCAATAAATAATAAATAGAGGAATTACCCAGTCACTAATTTGCTTTTCTTGATCAAGTGGAATTCATGTTTTAATAAATTGCCATTTTTGTAATATTGAACACAAGCTGTAATACACCCGTACTTCAAACATAAAACTATTTTTTATGGTTGCTTTTTTCCCTTCCCATTCCCTGCGTGTCTGCTCTTCTGCAGAGGCTTTGTCAGGGGGTTTTAGTAGAGTTTTTAACCCCTCCTCACATTCCATCTTGTAGACGCCTTCCAGGAAGAGCTCTTCTGCTGAGGCTTTGTCGGGTTGTTTGTAGAGTTTTTAGCCCCTCCTCACATTCCATCTTATAGACACCCTCCAGGAAGATGCTTCCCTCCCAAATTACTTCACTTAAAAAACTAATATTTGTTTACTGTTCTCTGATCATAAGAATAATAAATGATCCCTTTTAGAAATCTTACACTGTTTCTTTTTTTCTGTGTGTATGTGTGTGTATGTGTGTGTTTATGTTCACTATACGTGTGCAGTGCCTGAAGAGGCCAGAGGGCATTAGATCCCCTGGATCCAGAGTTCTAGGTGCTGTGCTGTGAGCTGCCTGAGGTAGGTGCTGAGGAGAATCTCTGGAAGATTAGCAAGTTCCCTAACTGCTGAGTAAATTTTCTAGGCCCAGAGTGTGGCTGAAGCCACCTATTTTATCGTGAAATGATGAGTTGAGCTATAGGACAGTTAATTAGTTTTGGTTATAGAAACTGTAGTTTCAAAGAATCCTACCTAACCAAAAACAACAAAAGAAAGAAAGAAAAGAAATAGCTCTGCCTGCCCCTTCTGTTTGCATTTGTAATTATTCCAACACTTACTTATTTAGCTTTCTAATTCAATTTCAGGCTTTTAGATTTCCCGACTTGATATAACAACAATTGGATAGTTCCCTGAAATAGCATCTCTTGTTTTTTCTTTTCTCAAAGAATTGGTTTCATGCCTCCTCAGTCTCTCCTTTGACTTTCCACAGCTAGAGGCCACACATGCTCCCTTATCCTTTCCTGCTCAGTTCTAAAACGGGTACAGCCCTCATCGAAACACCAGCACAGCATCACTTTTAGAAGAGGATGCATTTGGATAGGACCGTGGAAGGCACATGAGCTTATAAGCATCCTTATTCAGGTTGGAGAATATAGCTCAATTGGAAGAGCGCTTTCCCGGCATCTAAAAGGCACTGGGTTCAATTCCTCTGAACTACAGAAAACTTGATGTGGTGGTCCATTTCTGTAATCTTGGGGTTTGGGAGATTGAGGCAAGAAGCTCAGAGGTTCAAGGCCATCCTTAGGTATACAGTGAGTTTGATGCTAGTCTGGGCTCTGTAAGTCTGCCACAAATAAACATCAACCTATGTCCCTTGCCAATAACCTGGCCTTATGGGTATTAGCAAGTAGCTTAATGTACTATTAAAGCTGGAACCAGCCTCAACTTGGGTGAGGGGACCCTGCCTGCCTGGTTTTCCTACTTCTGTGTCTCCATAGTTCAGAAAGAAAGCATGTCCACTCTGACCACTATTTTTCCCTCACTATTCTATCTGCTGGCCCTTATCTTCTTCCCTGGAGCTTAATAAGAATAACGGTAAGCTGGGTATGGTGGTGCATGCCTTGAACCTCCGCAATGGGGAGACAGAAAATGGATCTCTGAGTTTGAGGCCAATCTGATTTATATACTGAGATCCCAGACAGCAAGAGCTATACAGTGAGACTTTTGTCTCAAAAAAAAAAAAAAAAAAAAAAAAAAACAAGCCAGGCAGTGGTGGCGCGTGCCTTTGATCCCAGCACTTGAGAGGCAGAGGCAGGCGGATTTCTGAGTTCTAGGCCAGCCTGGTCTACAGAGTGAGTTCCAGGAGAGCCAGGGCTACACAGAGAAACCCTGTCTCAAAAAACAAACAAACAAACAAAAAAACCCCAAATGAACAAACAAAACAAAACAAAACAAAACAAAAGAATAAGGGTAAGGAAAATAGCTTTCATCAGTGGAAGGTTCATACTAAACATACGTTCTACATGCACTTTCTCCTTTAGATTTCCTGGCAGTTCAGTGTCTACATCATCATTATAACGACTGTACTGAGGGGTCAGGGCATGCTACAGACTTTTAATGTATAGTCGAAAATTCAAATAGGAACTCCTGTTTAAAAATTATTGAGAATTTCAAGTCAGAGACTATGTTAGTCATTTGGTATTTAGTACCCATATGTTATTATAGCCTGTAACTCCAGTCCTAGGGGAACCTGACAGAGTGCCTGACAGAACATTTTAAGAAGAGGAAAGATTCATTATCTGGCTCCTGGTTTCAGTTCCTGGTCTCTCTGGCTTTACCCCATCAGGGTCCACAATCCTTCCTCCTATTCTTCCATATGAGTCCCTAAGCTCCATCCACTGTTTGGCCATGGGTCTCTATATCTGTCTGAGTCAGATGCTGGGTGGAGCTACTCAGAGAACAGCCAGGTTAGACTCCTGTCTGTAAACATAACAGAGCATCATTAATAGTGTTAGGGATTGGTGCTTGCCCATGGGGTGGGTCTCATGTTGGACTGGTTATTGGTTGGGCATTCCCTCAGTCTCCGCTCCATCCCCAGTACCTGCATTTCTTGTAAGCCTGTGGTGGTGGGAGCATATGGAGGAGATTGCTCATCTCATGGGAGACAGGAAGCAAAGAATGAAGGGGTGGAGAAGGACCACATCCCCAGTGACTTACACTTCCCAGTGAAGCCCAAACACCTACATTTTAATTATCTCCTAGGAAAATACTGAATTATGACTCCCTCAAAGGATTTGTCCATTGATTGAGTGACAGCTAGCCACTAGGACCCAGTCACTTTTGGAAAACCTATCAGCTGGCAACCAAGCCCCCATTATACTAGTCTAGGAAGGACAGTTGATTTTCAAACCATAATAGGGCTATGATAGCCCTTTCATGTATGGGGCTGTTTGCACTCACATCCATCACATGTCCAAGGAGCTGTCCTGAGGGGAGAGATGCTTGTGACATGCTAAGTGTGTACTTAGCTCAGAGGTACAGCCTCTGAAGATGCCCTGGCCTGTGGTGACTGGCTGATTGGCCCCTTTTTAGGTTTTGTTTGGCTCCAGCTGATCAAGAACATGATTTTTAAAACTGCACTCTTACTATGGTAGTTTGAATGAAAATGGCCCCATAGGCTCACAGGGACTGGCAGTATTGGAAGGTGTGGCCTTGTTGGAGGGAGTATGCCACTGAGAGTGGGCTTTGATGTCTCAGAAGCTCAAGCCAGCCCCAGTGTGTCACAGACTCATCTTGCTGCCTGCCGATCTAGATGTAGAACTCTCAGCTACTGCTCCAACATCATGTCTGCCTGCATGCTGCCATGCTTCCCACCATGATGATAAAGGACTGAACCTCTGAGCCTGTAAGCCAGCTTCAGTTAAATGTTTTCCTTTATAAGAATTGCCACGGTCATGGTGTCTCTTCACAGCATTAAAACCCTAACTAAGATACTTAGTTGCTTTCCTGTGGAAAACTCCCCTCCCCTCCTCTTCTTTCTCCTCCTCCTCCTTCCTAAAGATTTATTTTGCTTGGGCTGCATAATGGTTAAGAGAACATGCTGTTCTTGCAGAGAACCTTCATTTGTTTTTACCCATGTGTTGTCAGTTCACAAGAGCCTGGAACTCCAGTCCTAGGGGATCTGATACTCCTTTCTGGCCTCCCTGGACACCAGGCATGCACATGGTGCACATAGCTATATGTAGACAAATACCCATAGCAAACAAAATTTAAAAACTAAAAAGATTATTTTATTTTTAATGACATACATGAGTATATGCGCACATAAATGCAATACCCTCAGAGGCTAGAAGAGGGCTTTGGATCTCCTGGGGCTGGAGTTATAGGTGGTTGTAAACTGCTTGATGTGGCTGCTGGGGTCAGAACCCAGGGTCCTTTGTAAGAGTAGTAGGTGCTCCTAAAAGCTGAGCTGTTTCTCCAGCTTCCCTAAGGAAAACTCTTCTATGCTTCCACCTTTAAACAAAGCCCAGAAACCATCCTCCTTGCTGTTCCCTGCTTGTCAGATATTTTGGTGCCTCTGCATCCATAGTTCTGCATCTGTTTCTGTCATGTGTTTTGGTCACAATAAGTACTCATGATGTGGGCTTTCTAAGTATTTTGTGTTATCGCTTCTTTTCTTCCTCTTCTTCCTCCTCCTTCTCTTTTATTTTTCTTCCTGTTCCTTCTCTTTCTCCTCCTCCTCTTCATGATCCTCCTCCTTCTCTGTATACCCCTGGGTGTCCTTGAACTCAAAGATCTGCTTACCTCTACTTCCTGAGTGAAGGGATTAGAGGTGTGCACCACCACCACCACCACGCAGCTTTTTCTTAGTATTTTAATTAAATACAGTGTCTCAGGTCTGGATCTCTCCTTGTGCGCTTCTTTTTTCCTGACAGCCAGAACCTGTGGGGTGGGTCTTGGGAAAGGAAGGCTTTTATCTATGGGGGGGGGTCCTCCACTAGATTTTTTTAGGTAACTACATGGGCCCTTGGTCCAGGTGCCCTAAGGATCCTGGCCTAAAGACTCTCTCCTCTGCTGCTTTTGATCACCTGCAAGTCAAAAGTCTCTACGAGTGGGTCATGCAGAGAAACAGAGAATAAATAACTTGTCTTTCAGTCTGTCCAATGACAAAAAAAAAAATATCATCAGTCTAAGTCCAAGAACCTAGAATGAGATACTAACAAACACAGAGAAAAATAATTACCACACAGACAGCTCAACCTTGCCATGGGTGGGGGGTCCAGGTCCAAGAACACAAAGAAAGACAATCAACACACAGTTTGCCCCTTCCATGGACCCAGTTACAGACACTAGGTGCTCCTGCACACACAGCAGGAGCCAGATAACAGAGTTGTTCCACCATGCCATCCATGCCGAAACAAACTAGATGCTCCTGCCTGTACACCAGGTGGGAGCCAGATAAACCAGGTTATAGTAAGACTCAGCTCCCGCCGATATTGTCTTGCCATTTCCAGAAAGAGCAGAGCCTTCCCGGCTCCCTCCAAGGGGGCCTGAAGTGTCTTTCAGTCCCCCACCACAGTCTCGACATTAAGGCATGTCTGCCCATCGCACTTGACCATACCAGACACCGTAGGGTCTCCGAGCCTCCCGACACTTGCAAACAAAAGTTCAAATAGACTTACAGACTCAGACTGTGATGAACAGAAAGACAAACAGAAACCAAGGTTAAAGCTCGAGATCTCCCATTCACTGCTCTAGTGTGTTCCCACAAGGAGTCAGATTCCTGGCCAATGCACTAAATATAAGACTCTGTCGAGCCTTAGCTTACCCAAGACCCCCTGGATCGATGTAAAAAGCAAGAGGATTTTTATTGTTCCAGTGCACTGGGGTTGTCCCAGACGCGAAGGAAAGACGGCGACCCCACACAGTGTGGGGAGCGGTGAAGCTGGAGAGACATTCGCCATGGCAAGATGGCGCCTACTTCCGCTGTCAACTCCTAGTAAACAACTGTTTGCGCATGTGCGTAGAGTGAAAAGTCACGGCCCATTCTGGGGCATTACGTAGGGTAATGAGCGAACAGCCAATCATGGGCAGACACACCACGCTGTGGGCAGACACGCCACACTGTGGTGTATAAGCAGTGCGGATTATTGGCTCGACCCTTTTTTCCCTATGGATGAGGACAATAAACGTTGCTGCAGAAGGAACCTAGTGTCCGCGCGTGTCTTCTTGCTGGCGAGACGACCGCGCGGGCTACAACACAGCTTGTTCAGTGAGCTTTTATACAATTTTCAGGGCAGCAGCCATTGGATACAATGTGATTGGCAAAACAGTGTGACTTTTTTTTTTTTTTTTTTTGAGACAGGGTTTCTCTGTATAGCCCTGGCTGTCCTGGAGCTCACTCTGTAGACCAGGCTGGCCTCGAACTCAGAAATCCACCTGCCTCTGCCTCCCAAGTGCTGGGATTAAAGGCGTGCGCCACCACGCCCGGCTTAACAGTGTGACTTTTTAAACTGATTGGTCTTCAGGGAATGAGGTGGCAAGGACTTCCCTTGTCTGAAGGTGGTCAAATGTGTCTTCACCCACAGATTGGTTCTCACCCTGTGGTCTAAGAAATGTTAATTAGCCTCTCCCTTCCAGAGGGACACGTGTTCCACCACTTTCCCAAAGTTCCTGAGCTGATCTTATTAAGCTTGATGGAAATTCCTGGCCTCCCAGTGTTTTTCTGAGATGTTCCTGTTTACTCGGTTCTCACACCAGAAAAAAAATTGAAGTTCTGCCAATTGAACTGAGTCTGTAGAAATATCAAGGAGCTACCAGAATATCAAGAGAAGTTCTTTGGTGAGTTTTTCTCTACAAAGTCACAACAAATAATGATTGGTGAAGAAGGCAAGGTGAACCAGTGCCACAGTGCCGACCACTGTCTGTTAGGTTATACTTCTATCCTTTCTAAACATCATGTGCCCTCTCAAGTGTCTTGCTCTAGCAACATAGCACATGCCCTTTCTCCATGCAGCTTCTAGAAAAACCCATGTCTGCCTAAGCAAAGCATCCTCTCAGAAGACAGTCTCCAGAGAAATATCACATGACACAACTGAGTCTCCGAAGAAACCAGACATTTCCACTTCAATTCTCAGTGGTAAAAACAGCCAAGGTCTGCAGAGAGCTAAGTCAGAGAATATTAGCAAAGAAAACTCAAGATACCTCAAGATACCTCAGCTCCTAAGGACCGATAACCATAGCCTAGGGGAAGAGTTGTGTCCCTAGAAACAATAACCTTGATTCTCTGAGACACTGGCTGCAGCTTAAAACAGGCCTTGCTAAGTCCACTCTGGACAAGGACACAGAACTAAGTTGCTTTTGTCTTTTTCTTATTCTCTCTCTCCCTCTCTCCCTCTCCCTCTCCCTCTTCCTTTCTCCCTCCCTCTCCCTCTCCCTCTCTCCCTCTCCCTCTC
>NW_022196904.1:25580102-25620399 GCF_008632895.1 Mastomys coucha
TGTGTGTGTGTGTGTGTGTGTGTGTGTGTGTGTATGTGTGTGTGAATGCAGTGCTCAAAGGAAGCATGAGGTGGCAACTGATCTCCTAGAGCTGGGATTCTGGGAAGATTGAGATTCAGTAACACAATTGTCTGGCTTAACACATATTACAGCAAGGCCAGTGAGTTTGAATCTCAGCAGTTGGAGAGACAACTTGGCCATTAAGACTCTTGCTGCTCTTACAGAGGACCATTCCCAGCACCCACACTGGGTGGCTCACAACTGCCTGGAACTCTGACTCTCGGGTAATCTACACCTCTGATACTAACACTCTTGTGCACATATACCCTGTCTAGGCTATTGTTCCATTGCTGTGAAGAGACACTGTGACTGAGGCAACAACTCTTTCTTCTTCTTCCTCTTCTTCTTCTTCCTCTTCCTTCTCCTTCTTCTTCTATGCCTTTTGTTTGTTTTGTTTTGAGACAGGGTTTCTCTGTGTATCCATGGCTGTCCTGGAACTCACTCTGTAGACCGGGCTGGATTAGCTGGAACTCACTCTGTAGTCCAATTAATCTCTGGATTGACTCAGAGATCTTCTTGCCTCTGTTTCCTGAATGCTGGCATTAAAGGTATGTGCCATCACCACCTGGCTAAGGTAACTCTTATAAAAGAAAACATTTAGCCAGGCAGATGGTGGTGGTCCAAGACTTTTTAATCCCAGCACTTGGGAGGCAGAGGCAGGTGGATCTTTGTGAGTTTGAGGCCAGCCTGGTCTACAGAGCTAGTTTCAGTATAGCAAGGATTCCACAGAGAGACTGTCTTGAAAAAGAAAGAAAGAAGCAAAGAAAGGAGAAAGAAGACATTTAATCGGAGCTCGCTTAGTTTCAGAGGTTCATTATCACTTAGGCAGGGAGCATGGCAGCACACAGGCAGACATGCTGCTGGAGGTCTAACTCTGGATCCACAGGGCCCACAGGCAGCAAGAAGAGCGAGCAACACTGGGCCTGGTTTGGGCTTTGCAAACACCTCCTCCAACAAGGCCACACATTTGATTCTTCTCGAATCATGCCACTCCCTGATGTCTAAGCATTCATGTCTATGAGTCTATGGAGGCCATTCTTATTAATGGCCCCCTCTACAGACACCTATAAGCACACAATTAAAAACAATAAAAATAGGAGCTGGAGAGAAGTTTCAGCCATTTGAAGTACTTACAGTTCTGACTCCATCTCTGTTTGTAGTTGTGGTGGTTTGAATAGGCATGCCCTCATCCCCTCCCCCCTCACTCCCTCCAAAATCAAGTGTTTAATGCCTGGCCCATAGCTTGTGGCACTGAGGTGTGGGCTTTTTTGAGGAAGTGTTAGGGTGGGCTATGCCTAAGCTCCACCCAGTGTAGAATCAGAGCCTCCTTCTGCTGCCTGTGGATCAAGATGTAGGACTCTCAGCTCCTTCTCCAGCACCATGTCTGCCCACACGCTGTCATGATGATAATGGACTGAACCTCTGAAACTGTAAGCCAGCCCCAATTTAATGTTTTCCTTTATAAGAGTTGCCTTGGTCATGGTGTCTCTTCACAGCAGTAAAACCCAAACTAAGGCAGTAGTGGACCTGGACTGTCTGCTAGTCACTAGCCGATGCTGGAACCTCCATCTTTTTAAGGACCTTAGAGTGCTGTCAACCACGACAAACTCTCTTTGTTCTTATAGCTCCTTGTCTGTGGGCGGTTGTGGTGGTGGGCCGGGCTGAGGGGAGGGTCTGGTGTCTCTTTCCTGAAATAAGTTGGTGCTTTCTTAAAAGCTGCCATTGTTGAGAGCATCAGAAGCAAATTATTTAAATGGTAATAGTACTTGGTGTATATTCCCTGGGGAGGGGTTGAGGGGAGATCTTATGGAATCTATCCAGCCTGCTTGCCTATACTGGCCCTGTTACCCCCACATGTCTCCCTGCCCCTTCCAGTCTCCTTGGCTATCTCAACCCAGCTACTACATGCTTCTTCCTGTCTCATCTGGAATGTTCCTGATTGTATTGTGTCCACACTAAGATTTCTTCTGACCCTGAAGTCTGTTCTCACCATAAGATATAAGAGAGCTACTTGTCATCTGCCCAGAGGTCCTTTACATGACCACCATGTAAGCCTGCAAGTTTACAGACGTGCTCTGCCCTGTCTGGCTAAACCCATTAAGCTGTTTCTGCCAGGCGTTTGGCCACAGCTATGATAAAGTTGCTCCGTCAGGATGGGACCCTATTATATGTTGAGGGGCATCTGGAACTGTGCTGTGTTTTGGCTGCATTTCAAGTTTCTCTTCCTTTGTCAACAGAGGCCACATGTGTTGGCAGCCGTGTTCATTCATCAGGCCTCTTCCTACCAGCAGAAGGTGGGGCCGGGGCTGGGGGCTGGCAAGCTTTCTCTCATCATGCCCTCTTGTCTCTGTCTACACTGGTAGCATTTCTGCAGGTTGATTTTTCCCAAGGGCTTTGTGGGCTATCTACGTGGCTCACTGGGTTCCTCTGTGTTGTATCAGCTGCACACTGGCAGATCTTTTGTGGCCACTCTGCCCTTGACCACACACACACACACACACACACACACACACACACACACACACCTGGGTCTCCTGACAGGGATGTTGAGGAGCAGTTTCCTTGAGCTCTTGTCAACTCTATGGTTTAGAGAGATGGTTTATTACTCCCACTCTCAGTCTTTGGAGACTGAACACTCTGACTTCCCATTGTCCTGAGGTTTAGTTCTACTCTTAGCGCCCCCTCAGGCTCCTGACCTGCTTCCAGGTCTGCAGTATTGTTGCTGTCTGGAAAGGCTGAAAATAGAAATAGCCAGGTGGGACTACTTATATTCTTTGCTAGAAACATTTATTTTTATTTTATGTGTGTGGGTGTTTGACTGCATGTATGTCTGTACGTGTGTGTCAAGTTCTCACTGAAACCCAAAGAGGTCAACAGACTGCACCGGACTGGAGTTACAGATTGTTGTGAGCTGCCACGTGGGTGCTGGGGATTTGAAACCAGGTCCTGTGGAAGAGCAGCGAGTGCTCTGAACCACTGAGCCATCTTGTGTTCTTTTATTGGCATTTGTCTTACAATATGTGCACGTCATTTTGATGTTATAAGTTATAATAGAAACACATGGAACACATGTTAACAGGGGTTTGATGGACACCTTAGCAAAGCCTGTTCTAACTCTGTAAGTTTCTGTTCTGTTCAACAGATGTCTGCAGAGAGGGAGTGTGAAGAGACCTGCTGGGTCATCCCAAATCACTCATGGTTCCAGGACTGTAAAGGTCTCCTTTTGCACAACCTCCTCTCTTAGCTCTGCTTCTGACCTCCCCTCTCTTCTTCCTTTCATGGCTTCCGGCTGTGGCAATACTAAGAATGGACCCTATAGGCTCATATATGTGAATGCTTTAGTCATCAGAGAGCTGAACTCTGAAAGGATTACAGGATTAGGAGGTGTGGCCTTGTCAGAGTGGGTGTGGCCTTGTCAGAGGAAGTGTGTCCCCTGGGGGTTGCCTTTGAGGTTTCAAAAGTCCATGCTAGGCCCAGCTTTCAGTGTCTCTTCCTGTGGAGCAGGAGATAGCTCTCATCTACTCCTCCATGCCTGCCATGCCTGCCGCCACACTCCCTGTCATGACCATAGTGGGCTAAACCTCTGAAGCTGTAAGCCAGCCTCATTCAGATGTTTTCTCTTGTTAGAGTTGCCTTGGTCAATAGAACAGTGACTAAGACAACTACTTTTTTTCTTCCCTCTCTTTTTGAGGTAGTTGTGATTCTCATGCCTCAGCTCCCAAATGTTGGGCTTGTTTATTTATGTATATGCTATGTGTAGGCCTTGATACACACGTGGAAGTCAGAACAACTTGTAGGAGCTGATGATCCTCTCCCTCTATCATAGAACCCAGGGACTGGACTCCGGTTGTAAGGCTTACATAGCAAGTACCTCTCTTTACCTGCTGAGCCAGCTCTCCAGCCCCCAATGCTGGGGTTGGACGAGGGGGGACCACCACACTCGGTTTCCTTTTATAATTTTTAGGCTTTAAAATCTTTTTGCTAAAATATATAATAATTGTTATATACCAGTACTTACTAATTTTTTCCCTAAATTTACTATTAATAAATGTGATATTCATTCAGGGTAATTTGCTTACGCTCATGTTAAATACTGATAATTGAACCATGCATTTTAAAGTTAAAATAAAATTAAAATTAAAATAAAATAAAAATAAAATAAAATAAAGTTTAAAGTAAAGTTAGTTTATTTAAATACATATTCATTTTGTGTGCATGTGTGTTTGTGTGTGTGTGTACATAGGTATGGTTTCTGCATGTATGTGCATGCGTGTGTGTGTGTGTGTGTCTGTGTAGGTCAGAAGACAAGTTAGTACAGAATTCAGTTCTCCCTGCCCACATTGTGGGCTGCAAGGATTTCACTCTGGCAGACTGGCATGGTGGCAAGTACCTTTGTCTTGCTGTATCGATTGCTTTTCCATTGTGGTGATAGAATACAATGATCAGAGCAACTTAAGGAGGAGTTTATGGCTTGGGGGTCCAGAGGAAGCATCTGTGACAGTAGGGGAGACATGGCACAGGGGTGGCAGGAACAGGAAGTTGGGAGATCACACCTCATCTACATACAGGAAGCAGAGTACAAGAGCAGACAACGAGCCCGGCCCGGGGTAGAAAGGCTGCCCCCACTGATGGACTTTGTCCAGTAAGGCTGTACCTTCTAAGGGTTCCATAAGCTCCCCAAAGAGCACCACCAACCAGGACCCAAGTGCTCAAACACATGAGCCTCTGGGGGGGATTTCGTATTCAACACCATACTCGCTAACCATTTCATCGGCCCTAGACCACAATTTTTCCTTTGCATGTCTGCTTACTTTTCCAGTTTATAGCTTAGCCTACTCAGAAAATAATTCAGGCCCAAGAAACAATGAGCTGAAAACTCTGAGTAGACTTTGGCAAATTGAGTTTTACATAATGTTTGCGTTTACCGGCTGTGGTAATGCACGCTTGTAGTCCTAGCCCAGTAGAAACTGAGACAAGAGGATCATGAGTTCCGAGCCAACTTGGACTACATAGTTCAAGGCTAGCTTGGGCCACTGTTTGAAAGCCCGTCTTAAAAAGCCAATACTAGTAATACTGTAATGATCAGAAGGATTACAGAAAGATTTGGTGTTTATGGCTCAAGCCATGTGTAATGGCCTCAGAAATCCTTCAGTAGACAGTACCACGGAGGCCCACGTGGAGATGTGCTTTCTTGTATGGGGATGTATTTGGCTGAAATGATGTTCTCTTTGCTTCCCCCACCCCACAACCTTCTGAAATGAGCGTTTCACAGTCTCCAGTAAAGCCGATAGATAGAAAGGCCCAGGTGCAGTGCCCCCTGCTGGTGAGTGGCAGTTGAACATTAGCATCATGTCAGAGATGAGCACAGTGAGTCCCCTTGCTGACACTGGAGCCCCGGGTAATGCTGAGCCTGCCAGGTCGCTTTTAGATCAGGTCCTTAAAGTAACAGAGTCAGATCTATAGAAAGCAAGCAGCTCATGTTTTGTTTGTTTTTGTTTTTCTACATTTTTTTTTTTTTGACATGGGATGATTTGCTGTAGCTCAGTTTGGCTGATAAAATAGGAACACTTTACAGAAATGTTCGTATTTCTGCCTCTGCCTTAGTTTATATTAATCAAGTCATTTTGCTCCAGTTCTCAGGAGCTATAGCCTCCTATCACCAGGAATCCTGACTTGAGCTTCCCCAGAGAAGATTTAAGCGTGAAATATTTTAGGAGTGTTAATTTTATTAAGCAATTAAGGGAGCGCTTTAAGGGGGTGCCCTTTCCTCTTTTACTTCAGTGGGACAAGTTAGCGTTCATTTATGCAGGTTTCGAAGTGGTTGTGTTAAAGAAAATTAATTAAATCTAAAGGCTAGATGAGTGTGTTAGATTCTTATTTTACCTTTGACATCTCCTGAATGCAATTGCTTGAGAATGCATAATTTTCTATTTCATTTTGCTCTTGCAGTAGGTGTGGCTAAGCATGCCCATCTATATTAGTTTTTGTTGTTGTTGTTTTGGTTTATTTGTTTGTGTTTTTTTGGTTGTTTTCTTTCTTTCTTTCTTTCTTTCTTTCTTTCTTTCCTCCTTTCCTTCTTTCTTTCTCCCTCTCTCTCTTTCTCTCTCTCTTTCTTTCTTTCTTTCTTTCTTTCTTTCTTTCTTTCTTTCTTTCTTTCTTTCTTTCTTTCTTTCTTTCTCTCTTTCCTGTGACCAAGATACCACAGAGAGCAACTCAAAGGAGGAATGATGTACTTTAGCTCACAGTTTTCAGGGACCTTAGTCCATGATGGCTGGGCTCCATTCACTCAGGCAGAACATTGTAGTAGTCTTTACCTCATGGTAGGTAGGAAGTAGACCATAAGAGACAGGAAGTGGTGAGGGACAAGATACCCCAAAGGATCCACATCCAGCGATACACTTCCTCTAGCTGTGTCCCCACTTTCTAAAGTTTCCCACAGTTCCTAAAATAGCTTCACCAGCTTGGGATGAAAAAATGTAACACATGATGCCTGGCATGGCACTGGAGCAGGAGCTAAGAGCTGTATCCGGATCCACAGACTTGACCTGGCATAGACTTTTAAAACCTGAAGCACCTCCCCCCCCTTCTCCTCCAGTAAGGCCACACCTCTTAATCCTTTCCAAACAGTTCTAATAACTGGGAACCAAACATTCAAACACATGAACCTGTGGGGACCATTCTCAGTCAACCTACCACAGGTTCTCTGGAAAAAGCAATATGTATGTACTCTTAGCCACTGAATCATCAGTCCAGCCCAAGATACTGTCTTGAAAAGCAAACAAGCACCATTGCCACCACCACAACAAAAATCCCCCAAATGGGGCGGGGGAGGATACAAAAATGAAGGAAAACAATTAAACATTTGTTTAATTTAGCAAGATGGCACTCACTTGGAGGACAGATTGGTTGGGTTGTGGAAACAGACTCTTGCTTAGCACATGGTGAACAGTGAATGAAGAAGGGCTGGAGAGTGAAAGGGGGAGATGGGATGAGACTCTTGTCAGTGAGGAAGAATAAGAAGCTATCTCCAGAGAGGTGGGAACTTGTATTCTTGAAAGTGGCGATCACTGTAATAAAGTACCTGACATAAGCGACTTAGGAAGAAAAGTGATTTGGATATGGAGTGATCTCATGTGCTAAAGGCTGGGTCCCAACTCAGACCATGGGACTCTCAGGAAATGTTGTGGTCTTGAGGGTTCAGACATAACCAGTGGATAGAGCCACAGATGGATTCGTAATTCAAGCCAATGAGTTTGGGCCTTGTTAGAGAGCAAGCTGTGTGGGAAGGGTTTTGGTGGCATGAGCTGAGCAGCTTCTGTTTCTGTCTCGTGATTCTTATTGCTTCAGGCCCAATAGGGCCAGCCAGCCAGTGGCTTGAGTCTCTAAAGCTATAAGCCCAAATAAGTCTTTCCTCCCCCTGCTCTTTTCTGAGGGGATGGGGAGGGGTGGATGGGGGGGTTGGGGGAGGGGAGGACGGGGAAACTGCACCCGGGATGTAATATACAAGAGAAGTATAAAACTCTAGGAACTCTGACTGATGCAAAAGGAGTTTATTTACCTTGCTGTGGTTCCGTGTTCTGCTTTCTCCCTTGGGGTTTCCAGGCCCTGCTGTACACCTGGCAGGAAAGGATGAAGCAGATTGAATAGGTGGATCAGCAGAATTGGGGTGGGACTTCTCTGAGGATTTTAATGTTACAGCTCTATTAGACCATATTCAGTGAAACAGCTTGTGCACATACACTCTATTGGGGGACTTGGGGAGTGGGAACGGTTTCTTCTTAGGGTGAACTTTCATTGGCTGAGGCCTGGGTTCTGGGAATACCTCATTTGCATGAGAAGGCATTCCAGAAACCCCAGGTACTTGTCGAGCAGGTTCTTACCAGAGAAAGGAAATTCAACCTGTAATTTTGCAAAGGACCATGTGACGTTCCTCAGGTAGAAGATTGGGAGTGGGGCTCTCCAGATCAGGCCCAGATGAGGAAGCCCCACTAAAAAAAAAAAAAAAGGGAGTCCTCCATTTTGCGCCGAGCTCAGGAAAGCTGTCCGGACATGGTAGACTACAAACTTAGTGGTGAAGTACAACACCTGAAACACTGGGAAATTGAGGTCCAAGTGGCATAACTCACGCTCTGTAAGAGGACCCCTTGGCTATATCGCCTCATGGTAAATAGGAAGAACAGCAGGCTGCCTCTGGAGCCAGGAAGTGGAAGAGCAGGTAGGGTTAAGGATAAGCTCATTCCGATGGATGTAGTTTTGTGTGTGTACACATGGTATACGTGTGGAGGTCAAAGGACAACTTGCAGGAGTTGATTCTCTCTTTCTGCCATGTGGGTCCTGAGGATTGAAGTCAGATCATGGGATTTGGTGGCAAGCATCTTTATCCACTGAGCCATTTGCTTGTCTCAGGCCTGTTCTTCACATAATTACCTCGTCAGAAAACCTTATCAATGGGCCCCACCTCTAACAGATTCTACCGTTTTCTTAATGGTGTCCCCATAGGGACCAAGACTCCAGCTTATCCATCTCGGTGGGAAGACACAGGCCATAAGGTAGGATTCTAATGTAAGTGGCTTTCTGATGATTAAAACCACAGAACCTTCCTTCCATGGCCATGGACTCTTAGGAGCATCTTTATCAGAAACATTGTGGACCAATGATGTATAAGGATAGGGTGTTTTGCTTATTTTCTTCTTATTTTTGTTTACATATATGAAGTTGTGAACTGGTATGAGTTCTTTGCCCATTTGTGCTGTCCTTTGAGAGTTCTCCCAGAGGACTACAGCTACTTGTACATCCTTAATTGAAGACCAGTCTCCCTTTATCGGGAAGGACAGTCCTCTAAGCACACAGCTCAGGGAGGGGACGAATATGTCTTTCCCCACTTGCCTGGTTTTTCTCCTCCATCCTCACCTGCCACTTCCCTACCCCCATCAGCTCACCAGCCCTAGTCTCTGGGATGAGAACACTCCTCTGATGCTCCAATAGCAGTTACAGTGAGTGGCTGTCCCTACCTTACTTCCTGCCCCTCAGTGTGCACTTCCCTCCTTTCTCACCACAGATGTGATACCCAGAAACAGAGCCCCACAGAGGCGGCTGATATTGGTGAGCAGAAAGGAGCCTATGCCCTGGAGGCCCTGTATCCCATGGTCGCTTACTTGTGTGACCTCAAGAACATAACATCTCTGTGGTTTCTTTTTCATCTCTAAAAGGGAGATAGCGAGTGCTTTTACCTCTTAACACCATTTGAGGATTAAATGACCAAGAACCAATGTCCCCAGAATCTAGGCATAGCCTCAGCACGAACATTCCTGGAAAAACCCCAGTCATGAAAGCCAGTTTCGATTAAGACTGGGTGGCAGTGAACTCTCTTTGTAGTTTAGAAGGCCCAATTCCTTGGCTACTTGTTGAGGCCTGCCCCCTAGCATAGCTGCAGCCATTTTGTTCCATGCTCCCTCCCCCCCAGCTATTTCATATTGCTGCTGTAATATGCCTGCCAGTCATTGATACAGAAAAATAGCTTGACTCAGAGAACGGTCATGCTGACCACATACTCTGTTATGTTCTGTATGTTATGAGGTTTGTTAATCTTAAGAAATTCCACAACTATAGGCTTCATGTAGGATCCATCAAATTAAAGGTCAATATGAACTGTTATGTCTAAAGTGGCTTGAGTCAGTACTGACCACTGGGCAGCATTTCCAGAACCTGTATATGAGCTTATTGTGGGTTTTGCAGTTTTAGCCTTTATAAGCTGGCCCTGAGAAATGTCAAGAGCACAGATTTGAGCTGTTGCCCAGACCAATCAGTCTTGGGGTGTCCATTCAATAAACCATCCCTGTTTAACTGAGATCAATGTTCTTGTGGTTTGGGGGTGGGGTCGATTCCTGGACCCTAACACTACCATCTATCCATCTATTGTATATGTGCTTTCTGTCTAGGATGCTCAATCTACCTTTTTTCCCCTTCAATCAATGCTTTAGAGAGAATTAACTGGATGGTGGTGTACTTAATCATACAGGAATTACCTTCTATTATGGAGCCGTTTTCTTAAATCATTTCTTGGTTTCCATATGCACATGCCACAATGAAGGGCTGTTTTACGGCCTGTGATTTAAAAGGAGGGTTCTATTCTGCTTCTGGGTGGAATGCTCATAGAATAGTCTGTGGTTTTATTTGTGATAGGTAACCTCATAGAGAGACCCAGTCTATCCCTGGGGATGTGGTTGACTGAGAGAAAATGGCTAGCATAGCAACAGGACAGGCTCCATCAACTCTCTCCAAGGTGTGTACCCTGTACATACACCACTGATAGCACATATCTTTAATGCTGAAGTGAATACAATATTAATTGTTTTTCATTTGTGATTATAAAAGTGAGATCCTGTTTAAAAAGACCCATTTGACAGCTGTGCTTTCCCTATAATTCCATTGAAACAAGAAGCAAAAATATAAAGCCAAAAAAAAAAAAAAAAAAAAAAAAAAAAGCCAACCAAAAAACAAACAAACAAAACCCCAAACCAATTGAAAACTAAACCAAAACAAGAACCAACCAACCAAAGAAGACCTCATTGGGGTGGAGAAATGGCTCAGTGGTTAAGTGCATTTGTTGCTCTTAGAAAGCACCTGGGTTAGGTTGGGCTCTCGCATGCCCTAGGAACATATAAACTCATGCAGGCACACACACATAACACCATAAATAAGTGGATAAATAATCTTAAAGCCTTTAAAAGAAGACATCACGAGGACAAAGATGACATGAGAGAAACAGATAGCAACATCTTGGAAGTTAGGAAACATGGGGACATGGGATGTGGGGTAGATAATGCAGCTGCCAGCACAGAACTGTTCTAAGCTGGTGGGAAAAATGGAGAAGCATGCTAGTTTATGTCAAACCTTTCTCTCAAGGCTTGGAACTAGCCAGCATGAAGTTGCAAGTGGGTCTAAAACCAAAATTCTACGGAAAGCTGTCTCAAGTCTAGTTAGCATGCTCAGAGCCTTCCCTGAGAGTGATCCTGGTCCTGTCTGCGGAGGGGAGCAATTCTGTCCTCCAGGGAGATGGAGATCCAGAGCCTTGATTGCAAGGTCTCTGAGCATCTCCTCGCTCACACCAGCAGTCTCACAGCTGAGTCGAAGCCCTCACTGTGGAGCATCCCTACCTGGTTCCATTGGCCTGCCTCCATCCTCACCTCAGCTCTCACCTCAGCTCAGGCTTTGTCATCTCGGAGATCCCATCATCCCCAAGTGAATATAGGTTGGGAATTCCTCTTTCCTCTCTTTTTGGTTTATCATGTTATTTTATTTTTCTGTGTGTCTCAATGTGGTGCACATGTTTGTGCGCATGAATGTCTATGTGAATGAGAGTAGATGCCTGCAGAGGCCAGAAGAGGTCATGGGATCCCCGGAGCTGGAGTTACAGCTGGAGTTACAGGCAGTCGTGATTCACTTGATGTGATTGTTGGGAGTTGAACTCAGGTTCTCCACAGGAACACTGTGTTGGTTACTCTTGGTGCAACTTGACTACATCTGGAATTAAGTAAAACCTAAGCCGCTGGCTCCATCTGTGAGGAATTTTCTTAATGAAGTCATTTGAAATGGGAAGACCCACTCTTGATCGGGATCTCTCAGGGTCAGAAGATCCACCTTTAATTCAGATCTTTTAGGGTAGGAAGATCCCCTTTAATCTGGGCCATTCCTGCTGGCAGCCTATGTACAGGATGTGGAAGAAGGAAGATGACTGCCTGCTTGCCATCACTCCTGCTGACAGGTCCATTTCCTCACTGGCATTGGAGCCGACTTCTTCAGGATTCTAGCACATACTGAAGCCCAGCTGAGCCATCCATCCTCATGACTGAACAACTTTGGTCTGTTGGTAGACAGCCATTGTTGGACTAGCTGGACCTCAGGCTGTAAGCCACTCTAATAAATCCTCTTTCTCTGGCTGTATGGTATCTCTATATATCAGTCTACCATTCAATATATACATACACACACACACACACACACACACACACACACACACACACACACACATTCATTATACTCATTCTATCAGTTCTGGTCCTCCAGAGAGCCCTGACTAATAGAAGCAGGAAGTGTCCTTAGTCACTGAACCATCTCTCTAGTTCTTTTTACTTCTCCTTCCTCTTTTCTTCCCTCCCCCCTTTTCATCATCCTTCTTTTTTTTTTTTTTTTTTCAGTGCTGGGTATGAACTCAGAGCCTTTTGCATGCTAGGCAAGTGATCTACCACTGACCCCAGCCCCAACCCCTCACTGGTGGATTCTATGTTATCGCTGTACCAGCTGAGCTACACTCTCAGATCTTCATATTATACAATTACAAATTTTTGAGACAGTGTCTCACTAAGCCTCCCAGGCTGGTTTTGAACTCACTCTGTGGTCTAGGCTGGCTTGGAATTTCAAATTTTCGTGCCTCAGCCTCCTGGAGTAGCTGGGAGCAGCTGTGCCAACCGACCTGGCTTCCTCCCTGGTTGTGACCTTCACTTCTGTGACCGCCCTATTCACTCCTCAAAGCATGTTGGCTGAGTAACATCACTGACTCTTCTGAGCTCCATCACTCTGACAATTCTTACATCTGTGAATATCCCAGGTTTGTGACCAACACTCTCTAGGGTTCCATGCTGAGCACTCATTTCTCACATATTCCTCGCAGACAAGTTCTGTCTCTGCCTTGAGTTTTTGCAGCGGAGCAACTGGAGAGGTCATGGTCTCCTCCCTCCTCCCCCCTCCCTCCCTCCCGTGCTGTTAGGGGAGAGTCGTCGTCCCTCCCGCCCCCCATTATAGCTGTTTCTTTGGTGACATCGAGCTTTTCTCTAACGTGTTTTCTATTCTTTTATGAGGCGCTTCGTGCAGTTTCCAGAATCTCATTCTTATTTTCCCCCGGAGGGCTGCCTCCATTACAGCTGTGGCTGAGTACAACGCAGGCAGCATGGGAGGTTTCTCCCTCCTCCGCCATAGTCTTAAAGTGAGCTTGTATGAGTGGGTGATCGCACAGCTGCTGAAGGCCACGGGCTGTTTCCAACCAGGTTCTTCTTCTCAGGGGATTTCTGTGTTTATTCCTCTCTCTTCCAGGTTTTTTTTCTTTTTTTCTTTTTCTGGTTAGAGAGGATTTAGCGCACCAGGGTCTTGCAAATCTAGATTATCTGAGGTCTCCCATAAAATCATCTTATTAGTCTAGGCAGAGAGAGCCAATTCAAATGCCACAAATGGAAACATCAGAAGGCAGTGAAAGGAAGGCACGTGTTTGTGTTTATGGATCCGTTTTCCTCCAACTTCTAAAACAGATTCCATGATTCTCAAAATGGAAAAGCCCTTTTGGGTAACAACTCCACTATCAGATGGATTGAGCCCCAGGGAGACCAGCGCCTTGAGCTCTTACATATACATGACTGGTAGCGCTGTGAGTGAGACCTGTGTCCCTCATCTGATGTGGGGCTGTCTCTCCCTGATCTTCTAAGTAACTGAGTGTGAAGTGACCCATATTCTTACTTGATCATTATTTTGGGGAGATAGGAAGCTTTTTTTAAAACCTACTGATATTTTTTGAAAAATATTCTTGGCCTTAAAGTATTTTAATTTTATTTATTTATTTTTTTTGAGACAAGTTCTTATTAGACAGCCCAGGCTGGCTTTGAAATTGATGTCCTCCTGCCTTGACCTGAGTGCTCCACCATGCAGTTTGTAAACCTATTAAAAAATTTTTAACATCTTAATTTTATTATAATTGTGTATGTGTCTGATAGGTAGTACATGCCTGCTGCAGTGTGTGCATGAAGGTCAAGGGCAACTTTGTGAAGTCTGGTCTCTCCTTTCACTTTTATGTGGCTTCTAGGCATTGAACTCAGGGTGTCAGACATTGGCCTAGAAACCCTTTTTTTTTTTTTTTAACTACATTAAAACTCTGTGTGTGTGTGTGTGTGTGTGTGTGTGTGTGTGCTCGCGCACATGAACATGCATGCAAGGGTATGCATTTGGAGGTCAGTGGACAGTTTTAAGGAGCTTCCAGCATGTGGGTTCTGGGTTCAGTTCAGGCCATCAGGCTTGGTGACAAGCTCCATTACCTGCTGAGTCATCAAGAAATGGTATATGTTTTCTTTAAACAAATGACAAACAGGTATTCTTTAAATCTTTTATAATTATTGCCGAATGAATGCCAGAATTTGGTTAATGAAACCCCAAGCCTGTTGGAAGATTCAGAATTTCAGAAACTCAGGAGACTGAGAGAATCTGAAGAGTTGGAGGAGGGCTGAAGCATAGTTAGACTACATAGTGTGAAAAATTATTACTTAAAAAGGAAAGTGCTTCAGGAGCTTTGGAAACGTGGAGGCCATGACATGTGAGGCTATAATGCCAGGCTTTCATTATTTCTTTGATGGTTTTGTTGAGATGGAGTGAATTTGGTTATCTCTACTTCTAAGCTTTAGATACATTGTTTCCCCCTTTTAAAAAGTATTCCTTGCTAGGCGCTCGCCTTTAGTCCCAGCACTTGGGAGGCAGAGGCAGGTGGATTTCTGAGTTCAAGGCTAGCCTGGACTACAGAGTGAGTTCTAGGACAGCCAGGGCTATACAGAGAAACCCTGTCTTGAAAAACAAAACAAAACAAAAAAAGTATTCCACATCTGGACCATCAACCAGTTGGTTTGTTAATTTTTCTTTATGATGGTTGATATTATAAACCAGGGTTCAGAACTAAAAGGAAAAGAAAAAAGTTCTTTTGAAAAATAATTTATTTAGGTTTGGCATGATTGCACATGCCTTTATCCTGTCACCCACTTTTAGTCCTAGCACACAGTCCCTGCACACAGGCGCCTCATCTGAGGCCAGCCTCATCTACATAGGGAGTTCTAGGCCAGAGTTCCAGGACAGCCAGGGCTATACAGAGAAACCCTGTCTCGAAAAATCAAAAAAGAAAAAAGAAAAAAAAAAGACTAAATGTCAAATCTTTGTCTTAAAAAAAAAAAAAAACCCAGCACTGTTTGGTCCTGAGAGAGAAGTAGCTTAAGAACACTGTGCGTTCACATGTGCATATGCATGTATGTGTTACTGGAAATGGAACACATTACACACTTCTTATACACATTAATGTTCTACCACTGAGCTTTATCTCCAGTTCAATTTATTTGTAGTGGGTGGCTAAGGGAAAGCTTTGTTATGTAGCCCAAGATAGTCTGGAACTCACTATGTAGCTCAGGCTGACCTCAAACTCACAATCTTTGTTGAGTGCTAAAGCATTTGCCATTGTTCCCAGTATGCTTAAGTGCCCAGCACTAAGAAGTAGTGGCTTTATTCTCAATATTTAAATTTGTTTTTAGAGGTAGACATGATGGCAGAGGACCGGAAGGCAGAGCCAGGAGGATTGCTCAATAGCTCAGGTCTAGCCTGGTCCATATAGGAGATCTAGATCAGCCAGAACTAAACAGTAAGACCCTGTCTCAAAAAATAATAATGAATTTTGGAAAACAATTTTAGTAAGTAGGTATAATGGGACATGCTTGTATGCTGTCAAGTTCATAATGGTACGGTCTTGCCACTTCAGGGAGACAGGTAATTATCTCCGTCATAGGCCTTCTCACCTGGGTATCACCAATGTGGGAATGAGGCTTCACCATGTATGCTGGTGCTAGTATACCCTGTTCAAACCACAGCAGCCCTGACTCATGGTTTAGCATCTCCCTGATCCCCGAACTCTCAGACATAACACATAGACTCAACTAAGAAACATTAAACTGAAACTTAATCCAGAAACATCTCAGGGACTGATGAGATGGCTCAGTGGGTAAAGTGCTTGCTGACCAAATGTGAGGACCTGCATTTGGATCCCTGGCGTCTATGTAAAGAGTGTAAAGGTGGCCATATCTACATGTTATCCCAGTGTTAGCCAGTGGAGACAAATGGATCCTGAGGGTTTGCTAGCCAACTGTGTAGCCAAAATAGCAAACTCCTGGTCCACTGAGGAACTAAGTCTCAAAAAATAAAGGTGTTACTACCTTCCCAAGACTCAAGGACCGTTGAGGGGATGGAAAGACTGTAGGCACCAGGCCTGAACGTCTAACAGAGGTACTGAAGCAAATTGTCTTAGTTTGGGTTTATTGCTATGAAGAGACACTGTGACCAAGGCAACTCTTACAAAGGCAAACATTCAATTGAGGCTGGTTTACAGTTTCAGAGGTTCAGTCCATTATCATCATAGCAGGAAACATGACAACATCCAGGCAGACATGGTGCTGGAGATGCTGAGAGCTCTACATCTTGACCCAAAAGCAGTCAGAAGGAGCAAGCATCCAGGAGGAGGGTCTGGACCACACTGGCCAGAGTTGAGCACATAAAAGAGACATCAAAGCTCTGCCTCCACAGTGACACATTTCCTCTAACAAGGCCACACCTCCTCCAATAAGGGCTTGCTTCCTGATAGTGCCACTTCCCATGGACCAAAGCATATTCAAGCTACCATACAAACCCAGCAAGCAAAGTGTGGTGGCTTGGATAAAAAATGGCCTCATAGGCAGGCAGGAAGTGGCACTATTGTTGAAGGTGTGGCCTTGTTGGAGTAGGTGTGGCTTTATTGGAGGAAGTATGTCACTAAGGGGTAATCTTGAGGTCTTAGAAGCTCAAGCTAGGCCCAGTGTTTCTCAGTGTCTTCCTGCTGCCTGCCCATTCAGATGTAGAATTCTCAGCTCTTTCTCCAGCACCATATTGGCCTGCATGCTATCACGCTTCCCACCATGGTGATAATGGACTAAACATCTGAATGGTAAGCCAACCCCAATGAAATGTTTTCCTTTATAAGAGTTGACTTGGTCATAGTGTCTTTTCACAGCAGTAGAAACCCTAACTAAGACCCAAAGCAAAAACAACAAAGCCACACCACCTTGGATGTTTGCTTATATCAGCAGGGTACTTTTGGGGTACTCAGTGTAGGGGAATTTTAGGTTCATTTAAACTTCTTGTGCTAATACCATACCTGCCACATTCATTGGGGAGGCTACTGCTCTCTGGTATTCTTATTGGCTTGTTGCAATGATTATAATAAATGAAAAGTGAAGGACTGGAGAGACGGCTCTCAGTTAAGGGCATGTACTATTCTTACAGAGGACCTGAGTTCGATTCCAAGCACCTACACCACACGGCTCCCCTGGTTCCCAGAAACTCATAGCCTTATTTGAGAGTGTGCTAGATAGGGATTTCCAGGCCAGGTTGGACTATTGAGGAGCCCCTGTCTCATAAGAAAACCAAAATAAATAAATTTAAAATAACGATCATTTAAAGAGGAGCACTGGAGGAAAAACACAAGCTTGTGGAAGACATTAATAGTCAGCTAGTGTCAAGCCAATCAGAAGACATTTTGGGGTGGTATTGTGTGAGGAATGCAGAGCCATGGAATGCTGACTAGCTTAAGAACAGGAGTGTCCAGGACAACAAGCAGTTGTTACCTGGAAGAGGCAATGGGCACAGTGGTGAAGAGAGCTGGAGTCTGAGGGTGTGAGCACTGACTGCCAGCCATAAGGCCCGGGTGGGGGGCTGCAGGAGGCTTGGAAGCGGCCCTTTAAATCATCCTTTCTGGGGGAGAGACCACACCAAGAAGCAGCATTTGGGGATGAAATTTAAACTGAACAGAGTGGAGAAAATGGTCAGTTATCTAGGTGACCATGCTGAAGGGACAGAGCCAGGAAATCCCAAAAAGCAAACTGCCATGTTCCTGAATGCTGCAGAGCCCGGTGAGTCGGGAGAAATGTGAAATGAGAAAAGGCACCTCGAGGCCCTCTGTCTTTTAATTTTTCAGGAAAATTCATTTTACACAAAAATGAGCAAGCAATTGAGGTCACCCCTCATACCTAGTTATTATTTGTAAGAAGAGATTAAAGAGTGGAATTACATCCTTTTATACAATGAAAACACACACAGCACATGACCACAGAACTAATCAAAACGGTGAGCTCCTTCTTCAATATAAGATAAAAGACACTCAGAAACTTACCCGAACCATGAAAGAATGTGAGTCAGAATTAGAAAGGCCAGCGGAACTGAGCAACCGCTAACAAGAAAGTTTAGAAATGAAAGCTGAAACTCGGAGGCAAAGTCAAGCAAGAAGGTCGAGGATGATAACAGTCAAGCACAGAAGAGTGGTTAAGAAAATATTGATGAGAAAAGAGACCGTGACACTCTACAACCGAGTGGGAAGTATTGAACACAGGCGAAGGAGATCCAACACAGACCAAATAAGAGCTGTGCTAAGGCCCGCCTTGGTGGTACACGCCTTTAATCCCAGCACTTGGGAGGCAGAGGCAGGTGGATTTCTGAGTTCGAGGCCAGCCTGGTCTACAGAGTGAGTTCCAGGACAGCCAGGGTTATACAGAGAAACCCTGTCTGAAAAAAAAAAAAAAAAAAAAAAAAAAGAGCGGCTAAAGGTGCTTGTGGTCAAGCCTGATGACCTCGGTTCAAATCCCAAGACCGACATGAGAATGACAGAAAAGAAGTGATTGCTGGGAGTTGACCTCCGATGGCCATATGCACACTGTGGTGTGTGCCTGTGTGCTTGCATGCATGCATGATTAGACACACAGTAAACAAACAACCAAATAAATGTAATGAATGATATAATGGAAAAAAGAGAAGAATCTTTTCAAAAGAAAAATTGAGGCAAGGATAGAAGATAAATAAAAGTTAGTCTTTTGTTTTGTTTTGTTTTGTTTAAGAAAATACTCCTGAAGTTAAAAGAGACTTGAAATTATATGTCAAAAGGGTTTACCAGGACCTGAGAATAGCAGTCTAGTATACATAGCTCCACACCCAGATACATTCCAGTTAAATAACAGGAGTTGAAAAAAAAAAAAAAACCCTTCATTCCTTTGGATATATAACAAGACCCAGTAACTTACATGAGAAAGTTAAATTATTGTGTTGTTTACAGCACTACTTTATGCCTGAGGAAAACAAAATAACTTGACTAAAATATTTAGGTAGGCTCATCAGTTAAGGGCACTGGCTGCTTTTGCAGAGGACCCCGGTTCAGTTCCCAGTACCCACATGGAGGCTCAAACCATCTGTAACTCCAGTTCCAAGAGAATCTGAAGCCTGCTTCTGGCCTCTGCAGGCCCCAGGCATGCAGAACTACAAATCCAACCTGCAGGCAAAAGTTTATACACACCAAATAAAGTCAACAAGAACTTTTTTCAAAAAAGATAGTCTATTAAAAAAAAAATAAGCCAAAGATTTTTTTTTTTAATCCAGGAAAATAGACTTTCAAGTACAAAGATTAGTATTAGTCCCAGTAATTCAGAAGACGATGTTTCTGTGGACCTTTCTTGAGAAATCTGTTAGAAAAGGATTTTCTCCCCTTCCACCACATTCCTTGGGAACAAACTCAGGTCCCCAGGCTTGATGTCAGTGTCCTCAGGCTTGATGTCAATGTCCCCAGCCACTTCAACAGCCCACACACAGATTTATCTCTCTACCTTGGTGACAGATGCAAGGTTCTGTACTTTTGCTTCTAAATAATAATAACATTCATTTTATACTAAAAGAGTTTAAAAGGATAGAAAATAGCAAAGATAAGGTGACAAAAATGTATATATGGCTTTCCCTTCCTGTGGTGGCTTCAGTTAGGCTCTGCCTTGGAGGTCTCATTTCCTCAGCCTCGACTACACTATTCATAACATTTCCCCCTGCAATGGGGCTGTACTCTTTGCCTCCTGTGTTCGTCAGCATCTTAGTACTTTGACAAAATGCTTGAGATAAGTGACTTAAGGGTGCAAAGGTTTACTTTATGGTCCATAGTGTCAACCTGTGGTTGGTTATGGATCCGTTTCTGGTCCAAAGACGAGGCTGAATATAATGGTGGAAAATGTGTGGTGGAGCAAAGCCATTTACCTAACAGTGGCCAGGAAGGATAGGCAGAAGGGAGAGGGAAGGAGGGAAGGAGGGAGAGAGGCAGACGGAGACGGAATTGGAGAGAGAGAGACTGACTTTGGATAAGATACACCTTTCAAAGGCATATTTCCAGCGATCTTCTTCAGCAAGGCCCCGCCTTCATTCAGCTCTCAATTCACCAGTGGGTAGATCTACTGATGGAACCAGAACTCTTAGGAGCCAATCAACTCTGAGCACTCTGCATTGCCCCTCCCCCTTAGCGTTAGCACTCAGCCTTTGGGAACTCTGGATCCAAGTGATGACCCTCCTCTTTTCTTTTCCACCATTGGCCTGCACTTCACTTGCATCGGGTTTTCCCCGGGTCTGGTAGGGTGGTGATGATGTCCAAAGAAGGTATAAGAGTGGTTTCATTTTGATGTTTTCTTTCCTTTCTATTAATTTGATAAAACACTCTGACCAAGAACAACTTTGGTGTGTGGGGCGAGGTATTTATCTTTCACTTCCAGGTCATGGTCCATCGTTGAAGGAAGTCAAAGCAGGAATCTGAAGCAGAAACTATGGAGGAATGCTGTTTTCTGGCTTGCTCTCAGGCTCATGCCCAGCTACCTTTCTTACATAGCTCAGTACCACCTGCCTAGGGATGGTGGCACCCACGGTGGGCTGGGCCCTCCTGCATCCATTCATAATCAAGACAATGCCCTACAGACGAGCTTACAGGCCAGTCTGACCTAAATAATTCCTCAATCAAGGATTCTCTCTTAGATGACTTTAGGCTGTGTCAAGTCGACAATTAAAGCTAACTAGGACACCTACACCTTGTGAGAAGTAGGAAGCTGTTATTTGCATTCATTTTAATGATATGCCTTTTGGGGGAAAAGGTGGGCAGAGCACTTCTGAGCGTGTGCAAGGCAAGTGTGTTTAATCCCCAGCACCCCAGAACCCAACCCAACCTAGTAAGACCTCATGTATAGCAGAAAGCAGGTCAATACCAGTGAGTACAAAGTCCCCCTTCGGTCCTCGTAGTTGGTATGTGAGGTATAAGTATATTGACTTATTTTTGTCCTATGGATATAAGATAGAGGTTTAGTGGAATTCCATAGGTCACACAGGGAATCAGAGGCTCTCTGGCAGGCTGTTTGATGAAATTTTATGGCCATATTCATTCCCCTGTTCCTTTTTTGTTTTATTATTTGTGTGTGTTTGTGTGCGCACGTGCATAGGGTTATGTGTACATAAACATTCAGGTGTTCATGGAGGACAGAAGAGAGTCTCAGATCCCCTGGAGCTGGAGTTACAAGTGGTTGTGAGCTGCCAGGCCTGGGTGCTAAGAACTGAACTACTGTATTTATCTTATCTTATCTGCGGAGCCATCTCTCCACCCCTATTTTTAATTTAATTTTATTTTTTTAAAGATTTATTTATTTACTTAATGTATTTGAGTACACTGTAGCTGTATTGACGGTTGTGAGCCACCATGTGGTTGCTGGGAATTTGAATTCAGGACCTCTGCTCCCTCTGGTCGACCCTGCTTGCTCCGGCCCTGCTTGCTCTGGCCTAAAGATTTATTTATTATTATATCTAAGTACACTGTAGCTGTCTTCAGACTCACAAGAAGAAGGCATCAGATCTCATTACGGATGGTTGTGAGCCACCAGGTAGTTGCTGGGATTTGAACTCAGGACCTTTGGAAGAGCAGTCAGTGCTCTTAACCGCTAAGTCATCTCTCTAGCCCCCTATTTTTACTTTATTCATTTATCATTTGTTTATTTTATTGAATTTGTTTATTTATGTATTTATTGATTGATTGGTTGATTGATTGATTGATTGATTTTTCGAGACAGGGTTTTTCTAGGTAGTTCTGGCTGTTCTGGAACTTGTTCTGTAGACCAACCATGTTGGTCTCGAACTCAGAAATGCCTTCTTCTGCCTCCTGAGTTGCTGTGATTAAAGGTATGAGTCTCTACAGCCCAGCTTTATTTATTTAAAGACCATCTTAAGAAATGGGTTTTAGGACCTGTAGAGATAGCTCAGCAGTTAAGAGGGATTGCTACTCCTCTGAAGGTCCTGAGTTCAGTTCCCAGCACTCACATTAAGTGGTTCATGACCACCTGTAACTCCAGTTTCCAGGACTTAGGCACAGTCTTCTTGACTCCAGCAGGCACCACACACACGAGGCACCCATACATAGATGCAGGCACTGATACTCATAAAAACAAAACAGACAAAACCAACAACAAAAAGCTCCAACTTTTTAAAAAACGGGGTTTATGTTAAATTTTTTAAATTCTAGAGATTTCCCTGTCCCTTGCCTCCTTTGGCAAAAGTCTTTGAAAGGAAGTATATGACTTCTGAATTATAGCAATTAAAGACATACCCGGAATGGTTGGTTCTCCCACGCAAATCCCTTACAAACAAACAAAAAAAGTAAGAGATTTTGACAGAACTGGGACGCGGCAAGCAAGCAAGTCAATTGAGGCTTTTTTTTTTTTTTTCGAGAGCCACATAAACGTTGTAAAAGCGACACATATTTGAGCCGTTTTTAGCAGTTTTCCATCTGTTTGTGTTGAGTCAAGAAAGAAAGGCAGTTTCTGGGGCAGGCCTGGGAGTTGTGGGTGACTCTCAGGTCATCACAGGGCTTGGAACTGTGATGCTTTGATTCTGGAGTTTGGGTCAGGACCCACCCTTTCCCTGGATTCCTTTTGCCTCCTTTTGATTTGAGGACCTAAGCCCTGTGTGTGCTGGGTGGGCAGATCAGCGTTGTGGGCCACCCTTCAGATTCATTTTCCACAGGCACTTGAGTCTTCTTGGGCATAAACAGGGTGTCGCTGAATGCAAAGCCAGCCAGGAGATTCTGTCTTCCGCTAATATGGCTTTTGGCAATAAAGCCATTATCTCAAAGTGCCATAAAAGAAAGGCATCTTGGTTCCCACTCCCACTCCAGGTTTTCCTTCTTCTTCTTCTTCTTCTTCTTCTTCTTCTTCTTCTTCTTCTTCTTCTTCTTCTTCTTCTTCTTCTTCTTCTTCTTCTTCTTCTTCTTTTTCTTCTTCTTCTCCTCCTCCTCCTCCTCCTCCTCCTCCTCCTCCTCTTCCTCCTCCTCCTTCTTCTTCCTTTTTTCATCTGTTGCCGGCTCAGCAGGGAGTTTATTGCTATTTGGAACTCTGATTGCTAAATGCTAAAGGAGGCAGGTCACCCTGCACTAAGTGGATAGATTGGCCTCAGAAGTGCCACTTGCTGCCATTCAGTGTGATTGGATGATGCTTTGGAAGCAGGCGAGAGAGAGAGAGAGAGAGAGAGAGAGAGAGAGAGAGAGAGAGAGAGAGAGAGAGAGAGAGAGAGAGAGAGAGAGAGAGAGAGAGAGAGAGAGAGATCATGGTGTCTGTGTCACTTTGGGGAAGATCTGTTAGTAGGACAATGTGACCCGTTTGATGTCTGGTATTCTAGACAGAGCTTAGGGAGAAGTAAAACAGAAGTCAGGTAAGCAATGTCCAGTGAGAAGTGATTTGAGTCAGGGCAGCAGCTTCAAGTCTCTAGTTCCAGTACTCGGGAGCTTGTGGCAGGAGGAGTCTGAGTTGGAGCTAAGCCTGGGCTACAGCGTGGGATGCTGCAATCACATGTACTACCTGCCTATCTCCTAATATCTACAGAATTAAAAATTGAAGTATTGGGCTGGAGAGATGGTTCAGTGGTTCAGAGCACTGACTGCTCTTCCAGAGATCCTGAGTTCAATTCCTAGCAACCACATGGTGGCTCACAACCATCTGTAATGGGATCTGATGCCCTCTTCTGGTATGTGTCTGAAGACAGTGACAATGTACTCATATAAATAATAATAAGTAATGTTTTTAAAAAATTAAAATAATATTCTAAAAATTATGTTTTCTAAATTTTTTTTTTTTTTAGTCAGTGTGTGTGTGAGTTGTTTTGGCATTAGTCTGACTACCTTGAAGTGTGACTACCTATTTTGGCTCATAGTCTCAGTGCCCTGTGGCAGGAAAGGTGTTGGAGTTCACAGTTGAGAGTGTGGCTCCTACGTCATGGTAGAGTAGGAAGCAGGTGGCAAGGCAGGATGAACTCGAGTCTAGTCTTCAAAGGCCCACCCCTAGTCACTGATTCCATCAGCCAGGCCCCACAGCTTCCCCTCAAACAAATACCACAAGCTGGGGATGGGGGCTCAGACACACGAGTCTGTGGGGATGGTTCATTTTCCAGCCACCTTGATGTACTCATTATTTTAAAACTTTATTTTGGGTTTGGGGAGGTTATATTTGGTGTTTTGAAAATCAGAGCATCTTCTTCTAATTATTATATTGCTATATATATGTGTATATATATACATACATATATATATATATATACATATATATATATATTGTAGGGTATGTGTATGGGGGTAGACTGTAGCAGAGATAGATCTGAAACTCACTATACAGCCCATTCCACCCTCAAATTCACATAAGTTCTCCTGCGTCGGTCTCCTAAGCTCTGGATTGCAGGTGTGTTCCACTGTGACTGGCTTTAGATTATCCACTAAAGCTGGGTGCACACCTTTCATCCCAGCACTCCAGAGGCAGAGGCAGGAGGATCTTTGTAAGTTGGTGGTCAGTCTGGCCTATGGTCACTCAGAGTGAGTTCCAGGACAACCAGGGCTACATATTGGGACCCTGTCTAAAAAAAAAAACAAAGAGGAAACAAGGTATTTTCTTTTTTTTCCTTTTGTGATTTTAAAATTGTCACGTGTGGAGATTTTTAGCTTCTTGTCCCCTCAAGAGAAAGAGAAAGATGTGCTTTAAGTCTTGATGTTATCCAAAGGTACACTTTTCCAATTTTTTTTAGATATTTAAATTTTATTTTGTGTGTATGAGTGTTTTGCCTGCATGTATGCATACACTCCATGTCTATGCAGTTCCCTAAGAGGCCAGAAGGGGGCGTCAGATCTTGAAACTAGAGTTACAGACGGTTGTGAGCCACCAAGTGGGTACTGGGAAACGAACCTGGATCCGCCACCTGAGCAACAAGTTCTATTAACAGCTGAGCCATCTCTGGAGCGCAGGCACATCACTTTTCATCCCTGCCCCCCCTTGTTTTATTAACAAAACTAATGTGAAAGTAAAGCGCTGCCTGTTGCCAATTTAACATCTTTAATTAAAACAGAAAGTTACCATGCAACAGTGCCATGGGTGAAGTTCTGAAATCATGAGGATGGGGAAATAGGTTTAAAATTAAACTGTTGGTGCGCTGGTAACTCCGCAGTCCGGCATCAGGAGTGTGGACACTTTAGTTAATGGAAAATGGAGACAACTGCCTTAAACTCTACTAGCATTACCTTTTAAAAATATTATGGAACCGTAAGAGGCATGACCAGAGAGAAGCCGTGATGAAAGCTGAGCTGCCTTGGGAAGCTCGGAGTTTGGAAGATTAAAGCGTGAAACTTGGAGGAATGTGGATACCGCCTCTTAAATGAGGTCAGGCAAGGAGCCCTGCCTCCCTTCCACCAAACTTCCTAAGTGGGAGAGTGTTTGTAACAAACAATTCATTCTGGAATGTGCTGAACCCTGTAATAATAATAATAAAAAAGTCCCAAAGAATCCCTGGTTTGTGGTCTTGAGCCAGTAGGATGGCTTTAGGGGTTACATTTTTTCTACCCTGGTCCCTCCTCTCTTCTCTCCCTTCCTTTCTTCCTCTCCCTCTCCTTCCTTCCTTTCTTTCTAATTTCTTTTTCTGTCTCTTCTTTTCCCTCCCCCTCATCCCCCTCCCCTTTTTCCCCTCCTTTCCTTCTTCTTTTTCCTCCCCTTTCTCCTCCCTTCCCCTCCCCTTCCTCTCCCCATCCTTTTCCCTCCCTTCTTCTCCCCTCCCCTCTCCCTTTCTCCCTGTCTCCCTCATTTCCTCTCCCTCCCATTTTTTCTTTTGGTTATCTTAACACCCATTCCCATTTTCAATTTCTTCAAAACTGTTCTCTGCAAATTTGTTGCCCTTTCCTGGTGAGCAGTGTCTACACCGACGGGTGTTAATGTCTGTCTTGCTATTTGGTCCATCCAACTAAATCCTAGCACTTTGTAGACTAATTACCTGCTCTCCCACCCCCACCCCAGGAAAACCCATACCCTTTTTACCAGGTCTATCATTTTACAAGCAATGAATACATTTTCCCAGTATCAGCATTAGTCACAGAGGTGTTTCAGGCACACAGCTACAAAGACTGACCTAAAATTGTCCTGGGCTCCGGACTTACAGAACTGTAAAAGCAAACTCAATTCATTTCCTGGTAGTTTATCACCCTTGAATTTAAAGATTCATTTATTTACATGCATATTCTATCTGCATGAACGCTTACATGACAGAAGATGGTATCAGAACCCATTACAGATACCTATGAGCCACTATGTGGTTGCTGGGATTTGAACTCAGGACCTCTGGAAGAGTGAAAGAATAGCCAGTGTACTCTTAACCACTGAGCCATTTTTCCACCATCATCGTCAAATTTAAAGTGGGAGGAGGCCGAGGATCTTTGCCCCATTCCTTTCCTGAGTCCTCATGAGAACTGAGATTCACAGAAACATGGAGCCAGTGTCTGTCTCAGTCTTCCAAAGGCACAAGATGTTCTAATAGTAAATCTTTCCCCTCTGCACCACTTCCCAAGGACCCTGTGTCTTAGCTAGGGATTCTATTGCTGTAAAGAGACAACATGACCATAGCGACTCTTATAAAGGAAAACATTTAATTAGGACTGGCTTGTAGATAATATAATCCATTGTTGTTGTGGCAGGACACACGGTGGCTTGCAAGCAGACATGGCAGAAGGAGCTGAGAGTTTCTGCATCAGGATGGGCAGGCAGCAGGAAGAGAGTGCTACACTAGACCTGGCTTGAGCATCTGGGACTTCAAAGCCGAACCCCAGTGACACACTTCCTCCAACAAGGCCAGGCCTCCTAATAGTGCTATGCACTGTGGGCATATGGGGGCCATTTTCATTAAACCACCATACCTTGGAAAATCATCTCCAACTCTTCAACTGGAAGTTTTGGTTTTGGTGATAGTCTTACCAGGTAGCTCAGGCCAACTTGAATTTGGGATCCTCCTGCCTCAGCCTCCTGAGCACTGTGATCATAGGTGTGTACCACTATGCCCACCCAGACCCATGACTATACCATCTATAGTCAGGTTCATATACACATCTATAATCTCAGCACTCAGGAGGCTGAGGCAAGAGGATCACTGTCAATATGAGGTCAATAAGAGCTATATAGTGCTGGGCAGTGGTGGCACACGCCTTTAATCCCAGCACTTGGGAGGCAGAGGCAGGTGGATTTCTGAGTTGTTGAGTCCAGCCTGGTCTACAGAGTGAGTTCCAGGACAGCCAGGGTGAAACAGAGAAACCCTGTCTCCAAAAACAAAAAACAAACAAACAAAAACCAAGCAAAAAAAGAGCTATATAATAAGACCCTGCCTCAAAACTAATAACTATAAGTAAACAAATACCACATATGTAGTGATGATTCCCAAGTTTAAGTAACTTCATCAACATGATTTTTTGATGGACAGATTCTGACTGTATGCATTTATGGTTATAATATGGTGTTTTGGTATATATATATATATATATAACCCAGAATGATCAGATCAAGTTAGTTAACAGTGGCATCACTTTGCATAGTGTTATTTTTTTTTTAAAGATTTATTTTATTTATAGCTGTACAGATGGCCGTGAGCTATCATGTGTGTGGCTCCTGGGAATTGAACTCAGGACCTCTGCTGACCCGCTTGCTCCGGCCCGCTCGCTCCAGTATAATTCACTGTAGCTGTCTTCAGATGCACCAGAAGAGGGTGTCAGATCTCATTACAGGTGGTTGTGAGCCACCATGTGGTTGCTGGGATCCGAACTCAGGACCTTCGGAAGAGCAGTCAGTGCTCTTACCCGCTGAGCCATCTCGCCAGCCCCTAGCCTATTTTTTTGAGTATGTGGTAAGACGTTTGGAAGAGACACTCTTGGTTAGTTTGGAGTACAGCATTCATCATTATTGACTACAGTCACCCTGCTGTGCAATAGATCTCAGTGCTTATTCTGGGCTGCCTGAAATTTTTGTTTTATTGGGTTATAATTCACATGATATAAACTTGTCTGTTAATCATCTTACGATGCATAATTCAGTGCTGTGTAGTGTATTTACGACGCTGTCTTGCCACTACATCTAGCTGTTTTTGAGACATGTTTATTATTTCCTGCAAGAGAAACCTTTGTGCCCACTGTCAGCCCTCCCCAGCCCCACCCTCTCCTCTTCAAGGTCTTCTCCCGACCCCCAACTAGTCTGCTCTCTTTCCCTGTGGATTCATCTTTTCTGGAAATGTCATTTATAAAGATTCCCAGTTGTCCCATTCATTGTCTAGACCACTCAATTTCTTCCCCTCCATTTCTTATTTAATGAATTCACTATTTTAAAATTTAACACTTTGTGGTGGTTTGAATATGCTTGGCCCATGGGCAGTGCTACTGTTAGGAGGTGTGGTCTTGTTCAAGGAAGTGTGTCACTGTGTAGGGGTTTTGAGGGCTCCTGGTGCTTAAGTTCCATGAAGTGCAGCGTCAGTTTACTCCTGGCTGCCTTTGGATCATGATGTAGAACTCTTGGCTCCTTCAGCACCATGTCTGCCTGGATGCTGCCATGCTTCCTGGCATGATGATCATGGACTGAACCTCTGAACCTGTAAGCCAGCCCTGATTAAATGTTGTCGCTTATAAGAGTTGCCTTGGTCATGGTGTCTCTTCACAGCAATGGAAACTCTAAGACACACCTTCTTCTGGATAGTTTCATAGATAGATAGATACCATGTACTGTGATCTCTTGTCTCTACCGAGTTGCTCTCTCTTGTCTTCCTGCCAGCAGCAGTCATTGCGGCTAGGCCTGGCTGATGGTTATGGAGATCTTTGTCTCTGCCCCAGGCCAGCAAAAGGGACTTCTCTGTTCTACAAAGGTGAAGCTGCCTCCTCTTCATCCTGCCTTACTTTCCCATTGCTATGATAAACTCCATGACCAAAAGCAATGTAGGAGAAGGGGCTTATTTCAGCTTACAGTTTTACAGTCCACCATGAAGGAACATCAGGATAGGAACTCAAGGCAGGAACTGATGATGCAAGAGCCCATGGAGGATACTGCTTACTGCCTTGCTCCTCATGGCTTCTTCAGTTTGCTTTCTTATAGAACCCAGGACCAGCAGCCAAGGTATGGCACTGACCTCAGCGGGGCTTTCCACTTCAGTCATCCATCAAGAAAATGTCCCATAGGCCAATGTCCTATAGGCCAGTCTGATGGAGGCAATTTCTCAACTGATGTTCCCTCTTCCCAGATGAGCCTAACTTGTTTCAAATTGACAAAAACTGACCCATGATCTCTCATCACAACTCCAAGTTGGTGTCAGTGCTCACATTGTCCTCCAATGGTGGTCTCCATCACTGTTCTCTGAGTGGGCCTACGTGGGCTTAGTATAGGTGTTCTTCATTCTGTCTGTTAAAAATATGTTGCTAATGAATGTAGATTAGAAACAGGGCGGGAGAGGTGGCTGAGTGGTTAGGGACACTTGCTGCTCTTGTGGAGGCTGTGAGTCTAGTTCCAAGCACTACATGGTACCTCACACCTGTCTGTAACTCCAGTCCCAGGCCATTTAAGTCCCTATTCTGCCTTCCATGGTACCAGCTATGCGTGTGGTACACTCAGAAAAATGCAGGTAAAACACTCACATACATAATAAATAACTAAATAGAAAATAAAAAAATCTTTTTTAAAAGACAGACACAGGCAGGCTTCTTCTTTGGAAATGTGAAGTTGAAAATATATCTCCCCACACACCCCATTTTTCTTTTTTTCTATTGTAGCCCAGGCTGGCCTTGAATTTGTATAACCCCTACCTCAGCCTCCCAAGCTCAGGGATTACAGGTGGGAGCCACTCCAGCTAGCTCATATTTTCTGAGATTAATTTTTATTATTTTTAATTATGTGTGTATGTATTTGTATGTGTATACAACTGCAGGTGCAGGTGGCATGCAGAGCCATCAGATCCCCTTGAGCTGGAGACAGAGGCAACATTGAACTGCCTGATGTCAGTATTCAGAACTGAATCTGGGTCTTCGGCAAGGGCAGTACACACTCGTAACCACTGTGTCATATCTCCAAGCCCCAGTATTTAGTTTTCATCTGTGTTTTCTTGATTTGTTATTTGTTTTTTTTTTTTTTTAAGATTTATTTATTTAAGTACACTGTAGCTGTCTTCACCCCAGAAGAGGACATCAGATATTATGGGTGGTTGTGAACCACCATGCGGTTGCTGGGATTTGAACTCAGGACCTTCAGAAGAGCAGTCAGTGCTCTTACCCGCTGAGCCATCTCTCTAGCCCTAAAAACACACAGAGACACATACAGCCACACAGAACCACAGAGTCATGAAGTGCCAATATATGCTGCCTGTGTGTGTTTTTATTGCCTGTATGTGTGTCTATATTGACTATATGTGTGGCTGTATGTGTCTCTGTGTGTTTTTATTGCCTGTGTGTGTGTCTTTTTTTTTTTTAAATGAGCACAGAATTTTTTTTTTCAAGACAGGGTTTCTCCGTGTAGTCCTGGCTGTCCTGGAACTCACTCTGTAGACCAGCCTGGCCTCAAACTCAGAAATCCACCTGTCTCTGCCTCCCAAGTATTAGGATTAAAGGCCTGCGTCACCACTGCCCGGCTCCATGTTTTCTTTTTCTTATGATTCTTCAGATTTGTGATGTGTCAGCATACACAGACAGTGGAGGTCGTTCTGACTCCTGGAGCATCTGTCTATATTTCTGGGATACACATGCCAGACAGTGATTAAGGTCTGACTTCACTGCCCACAGGTTGGGACACTGGACATTTTAACACTATGAGACTGTTTCAGAGTCATGAAGTGCCAATATATGCTGCGGTTTTCTTTTTGTGCATCATTGGGACTCCTGCTTTATCTGACCCACTGAGCTTTCTGGAAAGGAGTCAGGGCATGCTGGCACACACCTGCAATCCTGGAGCTTTGGAAGATGAAACAGGAAGATCTGAGCCTGAGTCCAACCTGGCTTGCATAGGGAGTTCCAGGCCAAAATGGACAAAAATGGACTTCTTTTAACATTTGTGTGTGTGTGTGTGTGTGTGTGTGTGTGTGTGTGTGTGTGTGCTTGCTCATGTGTGTATGTTTCTGTACGTGTATGTGTGTATTGTTTTAAAAACTAAATCCTAGCTGGGCAGTTGTGGCACACGACTTTAATCCCAGCACTTGGGAGGCAGAGGCAGGCTGATTTCTGAGTTCAAGGCCAGCCTGGTCTACAGAGTGAGTTCCAGGACAGCCAGGGCTACGCAGAGAAACCCTGTCTTGAAAAACAAAACAAAACAACAAAAAACAAAAAACAACAACAACAAAAACAAAATGTTTGGTTTTACCAATGATGACTCAGGAGCCAGATGCTGGGGTGAAAACCTGCAAGCTCAGAAAGACAGAGAAAGCACCCAGCTGACCTTCCTACTCCACTGATGTCCCAGAAGGAATGTCTTTCTCCATCTCCAGCCATCTTAAATCCCCTTCAGTTCAAAGTCCCTCCTTTCTCTTTAGGAAGGTTCACCCCTGCCAGCTGCTTGCTTGCTCTGCCCTTGACGTAGGATTGACTTTATTTAGCTCTCAGATTAAAGGTGTGTGCTAGGGCTGAGAGTCATACCACAAGATTTTTCTAGTTCACAATCTTGGGGTTCACAATGTGATCAAATATCCTACAGCATGTGTGTACGTGTCTGTGCATGTACGTGTGTGCATGTGTGTGTGTCTGTATGTGTATAGCTCTATGTGTGTGTATGTGTATGCCTCTTTTTTTTTAAACATATATTTATTTATTATATGTAGGTACACTGTAGCTGTCTTCAGACACACCAGAAGAGGGCGTCAGATATCATTACAGATGGTTGTGAGCCACCATGTGGTTGCTGGGATTTGAACTCAGGACCTCTGGAAGAGCAGTCAGTGCTCTTACCCGCTGAGCCATCTCTCCAGCCCATGTGTATGCCTCTTTATTGCATCTGTGTGTGAGTGTCCGTATGTGTCTGTCCCTTTAATGCCTGTGTGTGTGTGTCTGTATGTGTATGTGTCTGTGTCTTTATTGCCTGTGTGTGTTTTTATTGCCTGTATGTGTGTCTATATTGACTATATGTGTGGCTGTATGTGTCTCTGTGTGTATGTCTCTTTGTATGTGTTTTTATTGCCTGTGTGTGTGTCTATTATATTGCCTCTGTGTGTGTCTTTATTGCCTGTATGTGTGTGTGTGTCTGGATGAGGGAGTGCCCTGTGTGAGGAAGCCAGAAGAGGGAGTCAGATCTCCTGGAGCTAGAGTTGCAGGTGGTCATGCGCTGCCTGACATGGATACTGGGAAATGAAGTCCACTCTTCTTCAGCAAGTGCTTTTCACTGCTGAGCCCTCTCCAGCTCTGTTTGAGACAAGGTCTTAGTATATAACCTTTGCTAGTCTGGAACTCTCTCTATAGACTGGACTAGTCCTGAACTCACAGAGACCTGTGTATCTGTCCCTCCCCTGGGTGCTGGGATTAACACCCTGTCTAACACTTCTTTTCAAAATGAAAAAGTTAGTAATATTGTAAGTCAATGGAGTTGATTCGTTTTTAACTTACAGTAGGCTTTTTTTTTTTTTTAATCTAAAACTGAATATTTAACAGTTTATTGGGTGAGCCTAAAGGCTTGAAATTACACATCTATGAGTTTGGGCCTTGCGTTTTTGACACCTTGGGTTCTATTCTTTGCTATTTTTTAACTTACTGTAGCAGATCAGGGGGCTCTAAAACCATCTGTTAACCTTTCTTTCTCCTTTAAAAAAATCACGTTGAGTAGCTCAAGGCAAGAAGACCCAGAGCCAGCGTGACTGAAGCAAAGCTGGGGAGACGCGCAGGCACAGATCGTTGGCTCTGACATTTCAAGACTTGAGCCTATTAATTTTTTATGTCGCGCTACTTGTATATCGTTAATAAAAATCTGACGAAAAACTTTTTAGGATGTATTTGTTGCTGTGGCTTTGATCTTAATGTTTGCAAACTAATACATTAATACATGGGAAGCCTTAAGGATGCCTTCTAAGAGAATATTTCCATACATTATGTTTGCATTTCCATTTTAGGTAGCTGGGCCTCTGTGGGGTTGTCGATAGTGGTAGCGTTAGATTTGGGTGGGAAATGTGTCTTTTTGAGAGAAACAGCAGCTAACAAGAAACAAAGGTAATGGCATTTGGTTGAACTAATTAGTTAACTAATCCAGATAGGGTTTTTTTGTTTATTTGTTTTGTTTTTTTTGAGACAGTTTCATGAGATAACCCAGGCTGGTCCTGAACTCACCAAATGCTAGAATCACAGATGTGCCCTACCCCCAAATGTTATTTTCCAGGGCTAGACAACTTCTGTTGTAGTAAATATTTTCCTGGGTTTTTTTTTTTTTTTTTTACCCCACTTAGACCATACGGTTCTCAAATAAAAGCTACAAAAGCCTTTCTATTTATAAGAAGCCTTAAAGCATAGAGCTGGGCAGATAACAACTCTGTGCTGTTTCATCTACTTCTCTGTCAATAATCCTGAGCTACCACTCGACATGTTCCTCCTGGGCCACTCCTATTCCAACAGGCCAGCCTCCTGGCCATGTGCTCACCATCCACCTACTCCTGAAATCTTCCTCCCTCTTTCTCTCCTCCATGGTCCCTGCCTGAGACCACAAGCCCAGGAACCTCTGCTCTGCCCCCGCCCTTCTGCCCAGCCCAGGCTGTAGGCATCTTTGTTAACCAGTCAGGGATAACTTGGGGTCAGGATTTATACAATAAAAGCTGGTGTACGTGAAGATCTGCTTGTCTGGGAGCAACCAGATTTTGGTGTACAGAATTTAGCATTTGAATACAAGCAGCACCAGACCAACCACAAACTTCTCCATCAGAATTTTTATCTGTGTTCACTTCTGTAAGTGCTCTCATTTCTTACATGACTTTTCATTCCCAAGCCCTTTATTTTTCAAGAGTGGGTATTCGTATCCATTGTTATTTGTGATAGGAAAATAAGACACACACACACACACCAATAAAAAACAAGGTTTGGTGTGCACTTAGCAAAATGTTACTTGGGAGACATACACACACATGTAGTTTTAGCATTCAGGAGGAAGAGGTGGGAAGATGGGGGAGTTGGAGGCTAGCCTGGGCTACATCATGAGCTCCTGTCTTATGGGGGGGGGGAAGTCACTTGTGTTAGCCTACAGAGATGAACTCAATTCATCTTTGAATGGCACATCTTTGATCCCTGTTAACTTCCCATTTCCTTGCTGCGGCATCTGTGCCTGAGTGGTGAGAAACTCCCATGTCAGGCCAATGAATACGTGTCACTTTGTTACTTATATATTATATATGTGCCCTCAAATGCAGGATGCTGTTGGGGCAAGATAAAGTAAGACTTCTAAACAGCGTGTGCGATTTGAGGGTCTGAGGAATAATTTGGTGATATTTGAAGATCTACTTCACAAAAGTAGAAATGCAAGCAGGGTGATGGCTTATTAAAAATGATCACTAACCCAATTTCGAACACTTTGGAGTGTCGGGTGGGCAAGCCAGCTATTGCCAGGGTGCTTTCATTTGTGTGTGACTCAAAAGCCACCGTGAAATGCTTTGAATATTTATGATTTCGATCGAGGATCAGACTACCTCCAATAATCTTCAGGTTTCTTAAAAAAAAAAAAAAACCAAAAAAAAAAAACCTCTGGTGTAAAGTGTTTGAAATGTCTATCATTCTCTGATGTATGAGTGGTTAATTATTCGGGTGAATGTGAAGTACCCCTTTCTTTGAAGGAAAGGGTGTGGGAAATCCTACTTCCACAAAAGTAAAATTAATTCTCTGTAGTGACCGTGGGGTCGGGGAACTCACTGGTCAGAGAGATTATTTTGGGGAGCAATTTCTTTTACTGTTTCAAAATGGATGGCGTCATCGTAAGTCTGGTTATTTTCTTAGATCCACTAGAGGGAGTCATGTGGTATGGATGTGGATTGTTTTTTTAATAAAAGAGATGTGTTTATCATAGAGTTAGTAAATGCATTCTTAGCAATGGTCTTGTCCAAATTCAGCCACTACGGTGCGGGAGTCTTGTTCTTTTACTCACGAATGCTGTCGTGCTGTCCCGCTGTCCCGATAGAGGGAAGCGCCTTTTACACCCCCGAGTTTGCCTGACTTCTTTCTCTCCTTCTAACGGTCTTTCTTAATTTTCTAATTCTGCCTACCATCCGGAGGCAATTTTGATATGCAAATAAGCCTTAGCATTCAGAAACAGAATCTTTTGAGAGTCTGATTTACTTTTTTTCTCTTCCCTCCCGTTTTTTTCTTCTTTTCTTAAAAAAGAGATTCTCTGTTTGGTGCAGTAGCCCCGTGATAGGGAACACTCTGCTTCTCTCTCCGGGAGACTCGGCCCAGGGACCTCCCGCTGGTCTCCTTGTTAAGACCCTCGGGACACTCCTGGAAAGGAAGGAGGGGCTGGGGGGGTTGATGCCTCGTTCTACAAGAATAATACAAAGCTGCAAATTGAAACTGGTTTAATTTTTCAAAGCTTAAAGATTTTAAAGTAACTTAGACAAGTGTTTAATTTTTTTTTTAAGCGCTGAAAGCTTACAGCGAAGAAACAAGACAAGTAGCTCCACGGCATTCCTTGGAGCTGACGCTTTGCAAAATGGAATCCTAATCGAGGTAAAATTTACATCCGGTGAAATACACAGACTTTAAATCTCCAGGCCAATTGATTCGGTGACTGGGTATGGATGAACAACAACCGCCCTACTGGGGGTAGGGGTGGCTTCTGTCACTCCAGAAGATTCCTTCTTGACCCTTCCTGTCATAAGACACAGAAAAGCAAGTTGATTCACCAGAGTGACAGTTTATTATTTTTCTAATATAAAATCCTTGTGTGGTAACCACAGTTGGAGCCTGGGCCCTTTGAATGAAAACTCTTGAGTTTTCACAGGATGGTCAGTGGACTCTTGATAAGGGGACTTGGTGAATACAGACTCTCTCCAGACATCAGGGTGTGTGTGGGGGAGAGTGGGGTGTGGGGAGGTGGAAATGCTAAGTAGCTGTAGGTCTTGGAGATGGCATCAAAGGTGGCCTTGGCAACATTGCCCGCTCCCCACCACACACACACAGTGGAGCCCCTGGCTGAATGCAGTCACGGATACCAACCGTTATCATCAGTTTCTTTCTTTCTTTTTTCTTTTCTTTCTTTCTTTTTTTTTTATTGTTGTTGTTGTTGTCGTTTTTGAGACAGGGTTTCTCTGTGTAGCCTTGGCTGTCCTGGAACTCACTCTGTAGACCAGACTGGCTTCAAACTCAGAAATTCTCCTACCTCTGCCTCCCAAGTGCTGGGATTAAAGGCGTGTGCCACCATCACCCGGCTTATCATCAACTTCTTGGGCACAGGAGCAGAGATGATGCCAGTACCACTGGGCAGGCATGAGGTGCACTAGAGCAGAGCCATAGAGGCCTGTCACCTTGTGTCCAACAGTGTGGGGCTTGCTAACCTTCTTCCCCAGTTAGGTACACAGGGAAAATGAAAAGCTTTGCCAAGATAATGGCTCCTAGGAGCACCTAACACCAAGACCAATGTGACCATTGTTGTCCCCAGTAGTTACGAAACCTTGAACCTGGTCCACTGACCAGTCAGAGTCTGCTACTGCACTGGCATCTTTAGAACCTCGTCCTTTAGGGCTACGCCCAGGGAAAAGTCCGTAATCTTGGATGCCTCAATGGGCAGAAGAACAGGTGGATCTCCTCCAGGGACTTGATCTTCATGTCCTTGTCCAAGTGGTCCAGCGTGGTGATGGGGATCCACTCCTTATCTTCAGCTTTCCTTCCATGAGTCGTGAGGCCTCGACCGTGGCCATAGACCATTGCCCAATCCTTTGAATTCTTCGTGGAAGCTGCTGCTGACTCCTGAGCCCAGTGTGGGGGTCCTCTGAGCCCTCCTGATACATAGCGTCAGCTGTCATTTGCTGTTTAACGAAGAAGGCGTGGTGACTGTTTAAACGATTTCTCCTCTCTCTCTCTCTCTCTCTCTCTCTCTCTCTCTCTCTCTCTCTCTCTCTCTCTCCTTCCTTTACTCTCTCCCTCTCTCTTCCTCCCTCTCTCCTCCCCCCACCCAAATCCCATATTGTCTCGAACTCAAACTCTTTCCCTCCACCAGGTCAAGCCAAAAGATGTTTTTCCCCATTACTATTTTAAAATAGATGAAATAATTCATTCACACTTCAGATCCACTAGCAGGAGCCATGAAATACAATTGGTTAGTGTGCCATAGGGTAAGGACCCACCATTGTCCCTTTACATCAAACACCTTTTGTTGACGTCACTGTTCTTCCTGGCGGATTATCTCAGTATTGTGCTGAATTCAGTTCTTTATGAATGTAAGAGCTTATTTATAGAGGTCAGCTCTCTCCCACACACTTAACTTTCTATCCTATGGCAGTGCTGTACTATCTCGATTATAGGATTTTTGTAATAACTTTTGAAACAGAATGTTAAAACTCCTCACTTTATCCTTTAAAAAAACCCAAAGTTTAAAAAAAAAAAGTTAAATTTATGTGTACATATGTATGCAATATTACAGGTGCCTACGCAGGTCAGAAGAGGGCGTCAGATCCCCTGGAGTTGGAGTTACAGGTGGTTGTGAGCCTCCCTAAGTGGGTTCTGGGCACTGAGCTCCAGTCCCCTTGAAGAGTAGCCATCACTCTCAGCAGCTGAGCTGTCTTGCTAGTCTCCTTCAGTTTGCTCTTAATGTTACAGATTATTTTAGCGAATCTGTGTCTTTTACATTTGTATATAAATTTTATGTTAGCTTTTCTGTTTCTAAAAAAGTCATGTTTAATAATTTTAATAATGCACATACTGAGTCTTTTGTCTTAACACAACAGCCTATAATGAAAACATTCAGACCTATCTAATAACTTTTTTTAAAAAAAAAACCTTTATTCTGGATGGGCAGTGGTGGCACACATCTTTAATCCTAGCACTTGGGAGGCAGAGTTAGACAGATCTCTGTGAGTTCAAGGCCAGCCTGATCTACACAGGAATCCCTGGACAGCCAATGCTACTCAGAGAAACCCTGTCTTTAAAACAAAAAGATTCTGTATTTTATGTGTGACAGCCTGAACTTAACTCTTGGATTTTCTCTCTGAGCTTCACTGTTCTGTTTGTAGCCACATGAATAGTGACTTTCATAGCAGTAGCATACACAATTCGGTCCTCACATGATACAGATAGGTCTTCAAACATCCCAGCTCTCTCAAACAGATACCATGGTCTTCCCATACTTTGGTTCTGTAACTCATGAGATGTCCTTAGGTTAGGAATGCCAAAATAGTTCCATTTGGCATGGCAGCTCTGAATACATATGCTTGTCATCCCGAGTTGAGAGTCATCAGGCTTGCAGCACTAAGATTCCATTACTAAGATGTGTGATCAATTAGTAATGTCTGCCTTGGCAGATATGGGCTATACTAAATGAAGGGATTGCTTGCTAGCTGTGGTCTCAGGAACAAAATGTAGCTTCTATCCTTGGATTAGATGGCTGTGTGGTCTCACTGGTCCAGTGACCAAGGGGTCACAGAGCTGAGAGTGACTTCTCTGGGATGTAAATGGAACAGTACAAGTCTGATACTAGAGGGAAATTGGCAAGGCATCAAGCAGAGGATCTGGTGGCTGGTTGTCCCAGCTGACTTGAGGATCTCATGCTCTGGGGTGCATGGTGTTATCCAGGTAAAGATACCTGGCTGGTCTCAGAGTGTGAAATGCAACTCATAAGCAAAAACCTTCTTTCCATGGCCTCACAGAATAGCTTTAAATCCCTGGATAGGTCCAGAACTTTCCAGGCCAAGCTAAAGACTAAATAAGATAGTCTTGCATTAATCAAGCTCCAAAATAAAGGGGTACAGTTTTAAAAGGTGTGGTCCTGGAAGAAGAGGTCTGGGTGTGTAGAAGTGTGTTTCTGGAAAATACCAAAGAAACCGCAAGTGATTTGGCTTCCTGCCCCTGGATGTTGCCTCACAACTGGGGCCCCAAGGCTCCTGGGTGCCGCTGACTTCAAGGATTCTGTGATGGGTGGTAATTGTATCCAGGTTTTGTGGAGGTCCTTGGCTTTCTACTTATGGGTTTTAAATTCTTTAGGATTTGTTCCACTTGCTTCTGCTTCTCCTGCATCTGCTCTGGGGCCACTGTCAACTTGTCCATGTAAGACCACTCTTTCCCATGTACTCGGGAGCATTTCTAGCTTTATCTTTATCTGATAGAGACAGAGGAAAGGACTCCCCTACTCCCGCCCACCATTCTGCTTGGTCACACCTTGCTTGACATCTTTCAGCTTCAGGGGTCTCCCTACAAGTGCTTTCTTGTCTACAGTTCCACAGATGTAACCCACCATTTCAAAACCAGCTTTTCCACCCCACAAAGATCCAAATCCCTTTAATTTCTTTTCACAGTATTTGTAGTTTTCAGAATATACGTATTGCACCTCCCCTCTTTGTTTAATCTTATCCCTAAGTATTTTTCCCTTTTAATTTCATATGGTAAACGAGACCACTTTGTCTTTTTAAAATTATTTATTTTTATGTGTATGAGTGCCTGTATGTATGTATGCATATATGTATACATATATGTATGTATGTATGTATGTATGTATGTATGTATGCCATGTGAGTGCAGTACCCACAGAGGCCAGGAGAGGGTGTCAGATTCCCTGGAAGTGAAGTCAGAGACTTGTGAACTGCCATGTGCTGGGGACCAAGCCCGGGTTCTTTGCAAGAACAGCCAGTGAGCCTTGAGCCTTCTCTCTAGCCCTTTATACTACTTTAAAAACAAAGTCACTTCAAAATATTCATCATCAGAGTACAAAAATACAATTGATTTTGTTATTCTATCCTGCTACCTTGCAAAGTCTACTTCTTAGTTGCAGTCACTTACAGAGACTGGTTCTTTTTTTTTTTTTTTTAAGATTTATTTATTTTATGTATATGAGTACACTGTAGCTATACAGGTGGTTGTGAGCCATCATGTGGTTGCTAGGAATTTAATTTTTAGGACCTCTGCTCGCTCCGATTTTATTTATTATTTTACATAAGTACATTGTAGCAGTCTCCAGACACACCAGAAGAGGGCGTCAGATCTCACTACAGATGGTTGTAAGCCACCATGTGGTTGCTAGGATTTGAACTCAGGTCCTTCAGAAGAGCAGTCAGTGCTCTTAACCGCTGAGCCATCTCTCCAGCCCCAGAGACTGATTCTTTTTTTTTTTTTTTT
>NW_022196904.1:25620507-25630732 GCF_008632895.1 Mastomys coucha
TTTGAACTCAGGACCTTCGGAAGAGCAGTCAGTGCTCTTAACCGCTGAGCCATCTCTCCAGCCCCCAGAGACTGATTCTTAAGGATGTTTTCCATATAGGATTCTGTTGTCTGAGAACTAATGACATTTAAATTTTGCCTTACCAGTCCATGTGTCCTTTCTTTCTTTTTCTCGACTAATTTCCCTGGTTAGACCTCTGGTACTGGTGCTGGAGCGATGGCTTAGTGATTCAAAGTGTATACTGCCTCTGCCGAAGACATGAATTCAGTTCCTAGCATCAACATTGGGATGCTTACAATTGCCTGTAAATCCAGCTTCAGGGACTCTGATGCCCTCTTCTGGCCTTCACAGGCACTGCAGTTACATAGGTGCATATACCAACCACCCACCCCAACATACACACAATTAAAAGTAAAAATAAATCTTAAAAACCCTCCAGTACTGTGTTGACTATATTTGTCTGGTTCTTGGTCTTCAGAGGAAATATTGTCCCTGTGCACTATTACTCACAGAAACCTTCCTTGAGAATCATCTTATCCTCACACAGTTGTCAAGTCTAGAATTCCTCATAGTCACCCTGTCCTTTCTACATTGCAGTTAGGTCAGCTCTTTCTTGTGGAGTTCCCTTTGCTATCTTTGTGTTCTCCTTTTGTACTTAGTGAAAGAAGAAGCAGGTTTTCTCCCTGTATCCCTAGAACCTTCTGGCCCCCAAACTTCCATTACTTACAATCCATTCCTCCATTTTCCCAAGGCCCCAGACTTCTGCTAACCATCTACCCTAGTTTTACAGTATTTTGCTAAAAGGTGATTGTACTGCTGTTAGATTTTCCTGGAGTTTTTAGTTGCCTTTCTTTTTTTCTTTCTGCTGTGCATTCTGTGGAGTTCTTATATATCCATATATCCAGAATAGAAAAATACAGCCATAGTTTCAGGCAAGGTCTCTCTACATAGCCCTGGTTGTCTCAGAACTCTCTATACACTGGACTGGCCTAGAACTCACAGAAATCTACCTGTCTCTGCCTCCAGAGTGCTAGGACTAAGAACGTGTGGGACCATGCCTGGCTATGGTCACACTTTCTATGGAACACTCTTTGGAAACCTGCCTTCTGAAGTTTTCTAAACTTTCTGCTTTATTCAGGACTGGTGGTTCCTCAGGGTCCTCTCCAGCTAGAGTCTACCTCCTCTCCAAGTCCCTCATCTTCTTATGTATCAGCTAGCACCCAGTAAGGCAGGGCTTGACAAAATCCTTGGGACATACCTGGGAGGAGAAAATCTCAACAGAGAAACTGCCTCCCTCAGACTGTCCTGGAGACATAGCTATGGACATTTTCTTAATTGATAATTGATGTAGGAAGGCCCTGCCTGCTGTGGGAGCTATCATCCTGGCTTAGGTGGCTTTAGGCTAGCCAGAGGAAGTGAGCTCATGATCAGTACTCCTCCATAGTCTCTAGTCAGTTCCTGCCTCAGTTTCCCTTGATGATGGACTGTGACCTGTGAGCCAAGTAAGCTCTTTCCTCCCCTCAGTTGGTTTTGGTCAGTGCTTTATCACAGTGACAGAAGAGTGAACTAGAAAAAGGCTACATCTTTAAGTAACTCCTATGCAGTAGGGTCAACGAAGTGAATATTTTTGAATGTTTGAAAATCTGAAAACTGCCTCTATTTTGTGCTATGGTTTGAACCTGGTTTGCCCTCCACCAAAATTCACACTGTAAATTCCTCAATGTGGCAGAGGTGGGGCTCCATGGAAGAAATCTGGATTGTGATGTAACTGTCTTAGACAGTTTATTTGCATAAATTAATACTGCCCCCTGAGAGCTGGTTGTTGGCCATTGGCCTGGATTAGCTACCCAGAGTCTGTCATACAGCAAGTTCTCCCTTGCCATGTGAGTGACCTCTTCAAGCATGCCCTCTCCTCTGTGCTTTGAGCCAGGAATTGAAACACTCTGAGGTCCCCATCAGAAAATTTTTAAAAATCTCCCATTCTCTCATTTTTGTCCTCCTAAGTTGTAAGTTAACTAAACCTCTTTTCTTTATAAGTTACCATTAGGTGTTCTGCTATAATGACAGAAAGTGGACCAAGGCATTCTGCGTCAGACTTGATTGATACTTTGGCTGGGTATAAAATAAGTTTCTCAGTTTCCCTCAGAAATCTCTAGGTCATACTCCATTTTCCCCATAGCTTAATATATTGCTTATAGGAAACTTAAGTCTGAGTCTTTTTTTTTTCTTTCTACTTTTGTTTTTCTTTCAGGAGTCTTTCCTGGCTTATATGAAATTTCATGATGGTATATTTAGGTTTGATCTTTTATCAGGTTGTTTTACCTTGAAAACAGACATTAAGACATTAAACCAGTCTGCCGCAAGTCAAGTTTGAGAGCCTGCTTTGGCTTTTTTCATTTGGAACTGAGGAGGCTATGGCAAGGCTGAGTATTCTGATACAGACCCTTTAATGTATTCTCTCATCTCCAGCCCTAGTGATTCATCCACTAGTGTCAAGCTTCACAGTTCTGAGTCTAGAAACTTCCAAGTTGGTTTTCTATTCTCAGCTGTGATGAAGATAAGCATAGGGAATAATTTAGCAACCTAGGACTCCACTTGTCTTGGGCTATACCCATATCCCTCTTTTTTTATTTTTTGAAAAATTTCCTTTTTATTTATTCTTCTCTCATATATTACATCCCCACCTACAGTTTCCCTTCCTCCCCTCCCCAAGTCTTTCCCTCCCACATCCCCTTTCCTCAGATTCATACCCCCCCCTTCACCTACCCTCAGAAAAGAGCAGAACTTTCAAGGACATCAACCAAATACGGCATAACAAGCTACAATAAGACCATGCACATATTCTCATATCCAGTCTGGATGAGACAACCCAGTAGGAGGAAAAGGGTTCCTGTAGGTTTTAATTTTTTTCTCACTCTAATTTTAATAACAGTTCTTAAACACATGAACTTCCCTTCTAGCCCACCACCCACCAGAGGAGGTGGAAAGGGAAGGTTATTAGGACATGAGGAAGTGGACTTGTTTAGAAATTGTTCTTTGGAGCAAATCCCATCTGCATTGTATGGAAATCAGCATTTCAGTTCACAGGAATCTTCAGCGACAACTCAATCCACTTGCAAACTTCACAAATATACCAACAGTCCAGGTTGGTAGTGTTGGGATAGCAGAAGTGGTGGCATGACCTAACAGACAGCCAGGCCTCAGCTGAATCAGCATAAGTCAGCAGGAGGAACCAGGACCACCAGGGACATCAGGAGAAGTTCTTGCCTGTGTATCTCTCAGCGAAACGGAGATCAAGAAGGATTGCAAAGCTAGCTATGTCTCTGACAGGTTCTATTTATACTCCCTCCAAACATCACATGTCCTCCACAGGTCTTGCCTCAGTCTGTCTTAGCAAAACTCCATGTGAGTCTATATTCATTGACATCACTCTGCCAATCATCCCAAGACTGAGGAAGCAGAAATTAGCTTCAGGAACCTCTTGAGAAGTTTTTTTGGTGTATTTCTCCCTATGGAGTCCCGACAAATGGAGCTCAACAATGCATGTAGGGTGAACCAATACATGTATGTTGTTGGCAAAGAATCCTTCATCATGCATCCTTTCACATGCTTGCTTTAGCAAAACATCCTTTCACCTGTGTCTGCTTCATGAAACATTCTTCAACATAACTGACTTTTTCAGAAACCCACAAGTTTCCACTTCAGGCCCCCAAAGCAGGCAAAAGAGTTTGAGACAGCCCCTGCTTCCACTTTTAGGAATCCTACAAGAACACTGAGCTACACAACCCTACATATATAGAGAGGACATATATACAGTTAGATGCCTACAGGCTCCCTGATCTCTGTGAGCCCATTTGAGTCCCAGTCAGTTGATTCTGTGGACAGTGTTCTTGTGGTGTCTTTGATCACTCTGGCTCCTCCAATCCTTTTTCCACTCCTCCACTGGACTCCCTGAGCTCTGCCTAATATTTGCCTTTGGGACTCTGCATCTGCTCCCATCAGTTGCTGGATAAGGCCCTCTGATGACAATTATGCTAGGCTAGACTCCAGCACATCCTGCAGGCATGACAAACTATACGTTAGGTTTTTGGCTGAGTTGGCCCACACCAACTGATGGCCTGGCACCACAGTGTCCTCACTTGTATGCACATACCTCTTCTCATCAATGCACTAGTAACCTGTTATCACAGACCCCTACTTGCACTATACCAGCTTTAAACAGTGAAATAAGTTCTTTCTTTCCCTTAGCAACTGTGGTGGTTTGGATGAGAATGGCCCCCACAAGCTCATATATTTGAATAGATGGTTCCCAGTTGGTGGAACTGTTTGGGAAGGGTCAGGAGGTGTGGCCTTGTTGAAAGAGGCCTGCCTGTTGAGGTTTCAAAAGTCTCCAGAAGTTCATTCTCTCTGCCTTGTGCTTGTGGATCAGTTGTAAGCTCTCAGCTACTTCTCCAGCACCATGTCTGCCTGCCTGCTGCCATGCTCCCCTCTGCCATGATAGTTATGAACTCTTGCCTTCTGGAACCAAGAGCCATAAAGTTAAATGTTTTCTTTTATAGATTGCCCTGGGTATGGTATTTTGTCACAACAATAGTAAAGTCTTAGTGAAGGTTTCTATTGCTGTGATAAAACATCATAACTGGCTGGACTGTAGTGCTGCATGCCTTTAATCCCAGCACTTGGGAGGCAGAGGCAGGTGGACTTCTGAGTTCGAGGTCAGCCTGGTCTACAGAGTGAGTTCCAGGACAGCCAGGGCTACACAGAGAAACCCTGTCTCAAAAAAAAAAAAAACAACAAAAAACAAAACAAAACAAAACAAAACAAAAAACCCAACCACACAAACAAAACAAAACAAAGCAAAACACAAGCAAACAAGCAAACAAACAAACAAAAACAAAAAAAAAATCACAACCCAAATCAAGTCGAGGAGAGAAGGGTTTATTTGGCTTACAGTTTCACCTCATAGTCCTTCATCAAAGGAAGTCAGGACAGGAACTCAAGCAGGGCAGGAACTTGGAGTCTCAGAACTGATGCAGAGGCCATGGAGGGGTGCTGCTGACTGGATTGTTCTTCAAGGCTTGCTCAACCTGCTTTCTTAGAGAACCCAGGACCACCAGCCCAGGGATGGCATCACTCACAATGCACTGGGCCCTCCCCCATCAATCACTAATTAAGAAACTATCCCACAGCCTGATCTTATGGAGGCATTTTCTCAATTGAGGTTCCCTTCTTTCAGATAACTCTAGCTTGTGTCAAGTTGACACAAAATGATCCAGCACAGTAACTGAAACAACAACCCTTTGACAACATCCTGCTTCTATTGAAACACAAACTGGCACTACTGGAGCCTGCCTTGATGGCTTCTGGTTCATCAATGCCTACACATAACTGGGCATGAATATGATAAAATCATTCATATTATAGAAAGGGATGAGCACTGTAGAAAAGAGGTCATCTAATTCAATCTGCCAGTCAAGATAGAGATACACCAAAACCACACCCCTTTTGCAGCCCTCCTGCTTTTGAACTCATGGAAGGAAGCTCTAGACAAAAAGGGCCATTGGCTGTTTTCACTCAAGTGGCTGCTGTCAATTTTGACAATATAGACATATTCTATTGCTTTGCTTCAATAAAGTTTGCTCCCTACTTTGCAACCTGTGAGGTTTTATTTCTTTCTTGAGTTAGAGGCCAAGAACCTAAGAATCTGGCCCAGCTCTTCCACCTGTGTTTGCATTTCAGCCGTTTATTGGCCTTCCTTTAGTCGATCCACTCCTGTCCATCCTTTTCAACTAAACTCCTGTGAATCCCTCTGACCTACCAGTGACCCTCTCTGTTCTCTTCTGAGTGTGGGATTGGGTCTTTCTAGTTTGTTATCATTTTCCTGGGGTCGGAGGAGGAAAATGGCACAGGGTGTTCCGCTTGTCTTCCATCTTTGTCCCATCCTTTCCCAACCGTATCTCTATGTTAGAGTAGTTGTTGTGGGCCAATCTTTTGTCATCTGCTTTCTGGTTGTATCTCAATCTTAGGAAGCCCCCACAGAAGAGGGTCAGAGGTTGAAGAGTAACACCATGGTGTTCCTCCTTTCTTGTGAGCATTTGCTATTGGAGTCTCTTCCCAAAGACCTCTCATCTCCTGCCTGGTGGCCTCTTTTATGGTACCCTGGATTGACTGGTAGGAACTTCATCTTTTTGTGCCAGTCATGGCAAAAGGCCCCAGCTCTTGCTAACTATGCCTTTGGGGTTTTCTTGTAATCACATCTTCTCTCTTTTTGAAATGTCTCTTTTACTTATCCTTTGACAATTTCATACATATATACAATGTATCTTGGTCCTATTGACCTTCCCACTCTCTCAGAACCCCTGGCAACACATCTCCCTCCCATCTTTATGCTCCCCCTCTTATGTGTTATTTTGTTACTGAGTCCTTTGAGTGCTTCCTGCTGGGATATTTACCTGCCATGTTGGTTGGTCTTGTGCAGGTGGTAATAGCTGTGGTGGCTTCCTTTCACACACACCTTTGAGCCATCTGCTATGCTTTCCTCAGTGGATCCAATTTAACTGTGATTTTATGTCCCAATGAGACAAGCTATTGCAAAGACGATGTGAATGCTGACTGGCTGTCCCCCATATGCCAGGCACAGGGTCCCAGTCATAATAATACTCCTTGGTGCAGAGAGGTTGTTTTAATACTTTATCATAGTGATGCTGTCAACTTGACTCCATCTGGAACCAACTGAAACACAAGCAGCTGGGCATAACAGGGAAGGACGTTCTTGACCAGATCATTTGGAATGGGAAGACCCACCCCAAATCTGGACCACACCGGTTGGTGGCAGCCCACATTAAAGATCAGGGAAGCAGGACACTTTTGCCTTTTGCCTGCCTTTCCGGCTCTCTCGCAGGCAAGTTCATCCATCCTGTTGCTGAGGCACTTCTTTGCTGGTATGAGAAGCAGCCATTAGGATTCCAATGTAGACTGAAGATCAGCAACTCTCTAGGAATCCTCTATGACTCTGGCACCAGATTGGGGCTACTAAGATGTCCAGTCTGTGGACCGAGCACCTACTGGAATCTTGGCCTTTCCATTGGAAGGCAGCTGTTATTGAACTACACTGATCACAACCTGTAGACACTCTAACCCCCTTCATGTGTGTGCACACGTGTACACATGTGTGTACGTTTGTATGTGTGCATGTCTGTTTGCATATGTGTCTTTGTGTATACCTATATGTGCATGTATTTGTGTACATGTGTGTATGCTGTATGTATGCACATGCACATGTGTATGCATACATGCTCGTGCACATATGTGTGTGCATGTGTGTGTATGCATGTGTGCACATGTGTTTGTGTGTCTTCACGTATATATTCATTCCATCAGTTCTGTTCCTGTAGAGATCCCTGACTATTTGAGCTTGCTCTTGATTAGGAAGCTCTGCTCTAATTTCCCAGTTTCTGTTGCTCACAGAGTACCTTATCAAGAGGGAGCATCTACCCTATGCTGCTGTAACCAGTACTGGAGTAATGACATTTTCCTGGCCTAGCCCTGAGTGTTTATGTCCATAAAACTTTAAAATTCTGCACCTGTGAGGGCTGGAGAGATGGTTCTGTGGTTAAGAGCACTGGCTGCTCTTCTAGAGGTCATGAGTTCAATTCCCAGCAACCACATGGTGGCTCACAACCATCTGTAATGGGATGTGATGCCCTCTTCTGGTATGACAATGACAGTGTACTCATATACATACATAAAGAAATCTTTTTTAAAAAAATTGTACCTGCTTCTGGGTACGGGTGAGTCCTTCTGACCACTGGCCAAGCTGTAAGGGTCTCAGCTGAGTGAGGGGAGAGCTTCTGTAAGACCTGTTGAGCCTTAGCTTACCGGAGACCCCCTGAGTGAATCGCATGGAGCTTGATCAATGCAAAGAACATGAGGATTTTTATTTCATTCCATTGAGGCTGTCTCAGACCCTAAGGAAAGGAAGCGACCCCCCACAGCTTGTTCAGTGAGCTTTTATACAATTTTCAGGGCAGCAGTCATTAGACACAATGCGATTGGTTGAACAGTGTGACTTTTAAAACTGATTGGTCTTCAGGGAATGAGGTGGCAAGGATTTCCCTTATCTGAAGGTGGGCAAAGTTCCACCCTGCGGAATGTGTCCCCACTCGCAGGTTGTTTCTCACCTTGTGATCTGAGGAATGTTAATTAGCCTTTCCCTTCCAGAGAGTTCTGCTACCTTCCTGAAGTTCCTGAGCTTATTTTATTAAGGAAATTCCTGGCCTCCTGGTGTTTTTCTGAGATGTCCCTGTTTACTCAGATCTTACACTTCATCTTTGGTTTGTCTTTCTCTCAGCTACAGGATTTCAGGTTTGCAGGCACAAGTGTCTCTTCCTCTAGACTGAAGTTCCCATGTCCTTGTTAGGTCTGTGCTTCCAGCAACCAGTCCAGAGGCTGTCCATAGCAAGACTGAAAAGATTATTTGTATAATGGTGGAAACTGTCCTCAGACAGCTATAAAACCACAACCCCCCAATTGAACATCCTCTCTTCCACTCTCTCTGTCCAGTTTTGCTCCATAAATTAATGACTAGGGGGCTCTGGCTCTTCGGGGAAGGCGATTCATCTCAGTCTGCAGACCCCCATATGCGGGAGAAATGAAGCATTCCATTATTTCTTTTAAATCAAAATAAATTGGATTCTGAATTCTCACATGATTGGGTTGGTGTCCTTGTGATTCCAGCCATCTTGGGGAGTAAGAATGGAGCATCTCCCAGGCATCTGAACAATGAGACAGGAGATCCACACCCACCATCACTGTCAGCCCAACCATAGCAGCCCAGTCAGCCGTGGTGGCTTGTGTGAACTTGGCCCTGCACTCTCTCCCAACACCAGGACCCAGAGTGGTGGCTTTGGCTTCTTAGAATTCATCAAACCAGTGTCTCCCCATGGGACCTCACTGTCTTTAGTGCCTGTGGCATTGCTGAAACACCTTCCTCAGAAGGACATTGTCTTAACCGGTGTTCTATTGCTGTCAAGAGACACCATGACCATAGAAATTCATATAAAGACAGCATTTAACGAGGCTGGCTTATAGTTTCAGTGGTTTAGTCCATTATCTTCATGGCAGGGAGCGTGGAGGCATACAGGTAGACATGGTAGCTGAGAGTCTTACACCTCTGAAGGCAGCAGGAGAAAAGACTCTGTGGCTGGTTTGGGCTTTTGAAACTTCAAAGCCCACTCCCAGAGACATACCTTCTCCAACAAGGCCACACCTACTGCAACAAGGCTACACCTTCTGATCCTTCAGTAGGGCCATTCCCTCATGACCAAACATTTAAATATTTGAGTCAACTGGGGCCATTTTTATTCAAACCACCACATACCACTCCCTGGCTCAGGTAGACTTATAGCTATATTATAATGCAAAAATGCATTCAGCCCAACTTCAGAAGCCCCCACAGTCTAGGCCAGCATGGTAGCACACACTTTTAATTCCAACATTTGGGAGGTAGATGCAGGCATACAGAGCACAGGGACACTATCTCCTCTGAAGACCAAGAACCAGACAAATATAGTCAGCACAGTATTGGAAGGTTTTAAAGATTTATTTCTATAAGACAAAATAAATCATGTATGCCTGCATGCTGCCATGCTTCCCCCCATGATGATAATGAACTGAACCTCTGAACTGTAAGCCAGCCCCAATTAAATATTTCCTCTTATAAGACTTGCCATGGTCATGGTGCCTCTTCACAACAACAAAACTCTAACTAAGACAACATGTATGTGCACATGGGCGTGAAAGACCCCCAGAACTGGGGAGATCCTTACTCAAGTCGGGACCACCCAATGACTCACAAGAGACTGGACTTGCTGCAATCACATGAGGTTTATTGGGGATACCGGTACTGGGGTCCATCTCGTGACCTTGCCCGCCAGAGTTCGACTCCGAACACAAGAAATGAGGAGTATTTAAAGGACCACAAGCTGGGGGGCGAGGAGAGGGTTACCAAGGAAACATGACAAAAACAGTGGAAACTTTCAGAGGGACCCAACCCAAGGTATTCAGTTAGGGAGGGGAACACATTCATTCTAGGAATGTAATCTTCATCTACTGGTGGACAGGGTGGAGAGTCTGGAACCAGAGCCCTGAGGCTCTGGGTTAGCCAGGTTCCTGGAACTAGCCAGTCTACATTCCTGGCTGGCTACAGTGGCCCTCCATGTCCTTT
>NW_022196904.1:25631288-25644729 GCF_008632895.1 Mastomys coucha
ATATATATATATATACATGTACATATGTGGAGGTCAGATAATAACTTTCAGGAATTAGTTCTTTAATTCCTCCAAGTGTGTTCTGGGACTTGAACTCAGTCTTCAGGTTTGGTGGCAAGCACCTTTATGCTTTGAGCCCTCCCACCAGCCCTAATTTCCCTTATTCTAACTTCAATTTTACTAACTCTTTCCTGGGCTCATCTCTCTCTGTCTCCTCCAGGTCAAGCTTGTCTACTGAATAACTAATTTTTTTCAATTATTATATTTTTTAATTCTAAAATTTCCATTTGCCTCCTTTTCTAATTATTTGCTGACATGATTTTTTCCCATTTGTTTCAGAATGCTCATAATTGCTTGGAAAGGTGGTTGTTAATGCCCAATGCAGTGTATTTACCAGATACTCACATTGAGATTTTCCCTGGTTCTAGGTAAGCATGACTTTTGATAGAGACCTACACGTTTGAGGCATAATGGTGTGAGGATCTAGATCTTATCTCAACTTTTTTTTTTTTAATAGCTTGTCCCCCAAAGGAAACCAAGTATGTTCTCATATTTTTGCCATGGAGCTGCCATGGAGCTGCTTGGTCTCCGTGGACACCCTGCTGGTGTGGGGTTGGAATTCCAGATCTCCATTGACACATGTCTGGTTGGGAGGGATAAGTTTGACTGTTGGGGTTTGGTCTGTTGCTGTGTACTGAAATGCTAAATACTGGCCCCCAAGGTCTGGTTGCCCCCAGGGATGGGGAGGTCCTCACCTACCCCAAGTAATGCTATGTGACCTTGCTTTTTAACTTAAAACTATTAGTTGAATAAAGCTTCAGACATGCTATAGCTGGACTGAAGAGAGATGGGTGGCACTTGAGTTCCTGGGCTTGGGCTCTGAGGCAGAGATCATGAGAGGAGAGAGAGAGAAAGGGAGAGAGAAGACACTATGGGGTAACATAGCCATAAGGTCTGGGCTACTGGAGTAAGAGCAGCCCAGGTGGAACATGGCAAGTTATAACTTGGGGTTATTGACAGGGAAGTAGGCAAAATAGCTTAGAGAGCTGATCGAACAGCTCTAGTGCTGTTAAGGCTTATTCTAAATGTAAAGATTTATTTGGGAATTGAATGGTCAAAGGTGGGGTACCACATCAAGTGACTTATCCTTGTTCTCCATGTGACCTGCAGTTGCCTCTCAGTAAAAGGGATGAGTGACTCCAAGTCTGCCAGGTGGTGTTGATGGTGGGTTCCTCTTTAGGTTTCCTCTAACATGGCTCTGGTCAGAGCATGAGTGATCCTTCCCTAGAGGAAGTTCAGATCTCAGGGCTCCTTCTCTGGATTCTCTGATAGCATCCCACAAGGGGCTTGTGATACCCTCCCCACTCCAACTCGTGGACCAGTGAGAGGTCTCCTCTAATCTCTGCTGGCCACTCAAGACCAGATTTTCTGTGGCTGAGCTATTATTATTATTATTATTGTTATTATTGTTATTATTATTATTATTATTATTATTACTATTTATTGTTTGTTTCCATAACAGAAAAATTGGCACAAAAACTTAAGGGAAGATTTGATTTGGCTCCTGGTCAGAGGGTTCGGTCCATGGCTGTTGGCTTCACTGAAGTAGATCATTGTGGTGGCTGTGGGGGTGAGGCTGTTCCTGTCATGGTGGAGACGATGCACATGGAGAAGAGAAACCTGGGTGCCGGGTATAACCTTCAAGGCGCAGCCACCATACCGGTGTTTCTGAAGCTAGGTCATACTTTCCAAAGTTTCCAGAACATTCCAAACTAGCGCCACCACCTGGAGAGCCAGGGTTTTCAGGAGCCTTCTGGAGATGGAAAACAGCCTATACCTAAGCCATGACATCCATATCTAAGTCAGGTCACCGTCCGAACAGTCAATTCCACATTTCTCATCTACCTCTTTGCTGGTTTTGTTCTTGCTTGTTTGTTTTTGTTTTTTGTTTTTTATTTTGGCTAGAAAGGGAAGATTATTGTGGCCATGTTCTATTTCGTTTTCTTGATGTTCTGGGATGCCGGGTTTTAAAAATCTTGGCTATGTGTCTAGAATATTTAAAAGAAAAAGAAACTCCAGACCATGTGCTATCAAGTCTTCCCTAGGTCCTTGGGTCCCCAGACAGCCAGCTTTCCCTTTCTACCTTACACATCTATTTCTGTTTATCTTAGGCTCATTTTAGGTAGTGTGGAAAGGGCTTTTAATTGTGCCAATGGCTCTTAGTATCTTTGGGGAACAAAGTCAAGAGACCTCTCTAGGATAGTCAAAACCACTAATGCTCAAGACCCTTAAGTAAAATGATGCCTTATTTACACATAGCCTATGCACATCATCCTCTTTATGTTAACAAAGCATTTTAAAGAAAATGTGTGTGCACATGAGTGTAGTGCTTGTGGAGGCCAGCAGAGGGCGTTGGATGCCTGATGGTGGAGTTAGAGGTGGGTGTGAATTTCCTGCCCTATTTTGCCCCTCCACCATGGGAGCACTTGGGTCCTCAGGAAGAGCAAAAAATGCTCTGAAAAAGCCACTGAAGCATCTCTCCAGGCCTTCCTCATATATTTTAAACCATCTCTAAATTATCCATATTACCTAAAGTCAGAGAACTTGCATGTGTGGTGTTAAGTGTGATCAGCATCACCTTACACAGTAGTGTTGTGTTGCTGTGTCATAATAAGCACACAAGGAAGCATCTTGCACTTATGGTTATAAAACTATACACTGGCTGCTGTTTACAATGAGACTACAAAGAAGGCTCTGGGACCTCTAGGGAGGGTGTCTGCCCTGGTGCTTTGCTCTTCCTGGCTATGCGATGCTCCCTGGTGGCCAGTGGACCCCTTCCTGGCTCTGACTCATTCCATAGCTTATCCCATATTCTTTGCCTGTAATTTCTGCTCACCTCCACCTCTGCCTGGGCTTATAGAAAAGTCTAGTAGAAAATCCCATATATATTTTCCAGCGAGGTAGACATATCTCATAGCCAGAAACATTAAACATCTGTGACACTTTCTTTTTATTTCTGTTTTTGTTGAGACAGGGTCTCGCCATGTAGTCCATGTTGACTTCAAACTCCTGATCCTCCTGCCTCAGCCACTGGAGTACTAAGATTACAGACGGGCTCCACCAAGCCCGGCTTTCAATTCTTTCTTTTCCAAGTCTTGTTCTTTTCATTGTATTGATGTTGTAAAGAAAACGGGGTTGGAGAGACAACTCAGTGATTAAGAACACTGGCTGCTCTTCCAGAGGACCTAAGTTTAATTCCCAGCACACACATGGCAGCTCATGGCTGTGTGTAACTGCTGTTCCAGGGGATCTGATGTCCTCTCTGGTCTCTGCAGGAACTAGGCACACACACAGCATACATACATACAGGCAGAGAAAACACCCATATGCATAAAATGATAAAATTTAAAGAAATGGTTATTGTCGTTAAGCCACATGGGCTGCTTGATTCTTCCTACCCCCAGTTTTCATGTGCACGCAAACACTTAATTTTCTATGGGCTGCGTGCGACCTGCCATTTTTATCTGTTCTTTTTCATGGGGACCATCACTTGCTACTCCCCTGTCCCCTTTACTTAAGTCAACATCCTGGAATATTCCACCAGGAGAAGCCAAGGCTTCCCACCCCCCAAACCCCCAACTGTGCTTTTACATTTAGGTGTTCTGGGCAAGTTCCTTCCTGTGTACATTTTTGTGCCTGTGCTGGAAAAGGTGCTTGCAGCCAAGCAGATGGACAACCTGAGTTTGATTCCTGTAACTCATGATAAAAGGAATTGACTCTCACAAGTTGTCCTCTAACAACACACACACACACACACACACACACACACACACACACACACACTCACACACACACACACGCCCTCATACACAGTCATATAGGCACACACAGACACACATGCATGCACACACAGACATACATGCTCTCACACACAAGCACACACACATGCACACATGCATGCATGCATGCTCACAAGCACACATAGTCACACATGCATGCACACACAGATGCACAGGGGTATGCACATGTACACAAACATATAAAAATGTGTACATGTTTAAAAATGTAAATTATGTTTGAGTATATATTTGATGAGTGTACATAGACCATGGCCCCAGAGGGCAGGGTGAGGGAGTCAGTTCTCTCTTTCCACCATGTGGTGCCAGGGATCAATCTCAGGCTTCCCATCTTGGCACAAAGCGCTGTTACCTGATGAGCATCTCACCAGCCTGATAAATATAGTTTCTCTTTTTTTAAAAAGGATACCATGTGGGCACTCCCCCCTCCCCAGGACTTCCCAGACATGCCAGGAGAATGTCCACAGCTAGACAAGTCCTTGATATAACGTTTAGCCATCTCCCAAGAAATAAAAGCCAACCAAGTTTTCTGGGATATACAAATAATGTATCAAAAGCCAAGGAAAGCAGATCTCCTGCTATAGATAGGCAGGTCTCACCAGACAGGCCATGCTGAGAGGCTTCCAGAAACCCAGTTGCTGCACATTTACATCCCTTTGAGTCCCAAACACAACTCGTTTTAGGGTGCATTGTGCTTCCAGCCGACATGAAAAGACGGGGCCAGCTCATGCTCAAATTGAAGCATTACATTAATATCTTATGGGAATCCGGGAACTGGATCACAACAGTGAGCACAGCTGGAGTCCAGTGGGATGCAAAATCAGACAAAGTGTGTGAGGAGGCCATAGAATAACAATTCCTGAGACTTATTTGGTTATTCCACTTTGCCTCAAGTCTAAACAACCCAACTCTGTATGTGTTACAGTGATGTACCTGAATCTCCAACTTCACAAAGTATCTACAATAATAAACACTTTACAGGACAGACCCAATGTGCATGTATGTGTGTGTGTGTGGGGGGTCACCTAGTTGATATATTAAATTTCCCTTATGTCAATAAGGATACTCCATGATAAAGTTCCTAAATAGAAGATGATCTAAACTGTAATTATAGAAAATATCCAGGTGTCCTTAGATGGTATCTCCTTTTTCTGTTTTTGCCATTACTTCTTTGGGACTTGAATGGCTTCTGAGGGGTGTCCTTGTCCCCTGCCTGAGTCCAGAAGCAACCAGCATGAAGTGGGGACAAGATACATGGGGGCGGCCTCTCACCTCCATTGAGAGAGCAATTGATTGACAGATGTGGGCAGACATCCTAGCTACACGGCTGTGCTGACTCCCTGAAGCCAGTTTAATTCTTGGTACTATCACCCAAGGGCAAGTCTATAAGAAACTATTAATGCAGGATTCCTGCTGTGAACTGTACCAGAGGGTAAATATTAATAGACCATTTCCAGTCAGTCATGAAATAGGGTCCGACACCTATGATCCACCTTTGGCATCAGGCTGGTAGCTAGGGGAAGTAGAACAAAGGCCAGAGGTTTTTAGAAAGAAAAATTCCTCCTAAGAACCAAATACACAGGAAGTACAAGGTTCCTGATGCATGCATTTTTATTTTGTGTTTGTTTTTTGGTTGTTGTTTTGAGACAGGGTTTCTTTGTGTAGCCCTAACTGTCCTGGAACTCACTCCATAGACCAGGCTGGCCTTGAACTCAGAGATCTGGCTGCCTCTGTCTCTTAAGTGCTGGGATTAAAAGCATGTGCCACTACTGCCTGGTGATGGATGGAGTCTTGAACTTCTACAAGTATTTAATTTTTGTGTATGTGTATGTATATGTGTATGTATCTTGTGTACATGGTATGCCACATATGCACAGATACAAGGGGAAGCCAGAGGAGGGAGTTGGAGGTCCTTGAGCTGGAGTTACAGGTTGTCGTGAACTGACTGACATGGATGCTGTAAACTGATCTTGGGTCCTCCAGGAAAGCTGTAAGTGTTCTTAACCTCCGAGCCATCTCTCCAGCCCCAGGATGTGCCTACTTCTTTAATGATGTAGGACAGGCTTCAATGACCTCACAACATACCTGACAGAAGCAACTTAAGGGAGAAGGAACTTAATCTTGCCCAGGCTTTCTGAGGGTGCAATCCATGGTAGCAAGGACAACATGGAGGCTGGCCCACTGTTATCCAGAATGATGGGAGCTGGCCAACCAGGAAGCAGAGTAGTCAGCCAGGACAGGAGGTGGGTATGTCTAGGTCTGTCTACCTGCTACGTACTACAACCTAAAAGGTTCACAACCTCCCAATATAGTGAAGTAAAAACTTAAGGGTTCTTTGGAAAGTCAGTTGTGTTGGATGATGTTTTGCTGGGGCAAACACTGAAGGAGTGCTTTCCTGAAGTGAACACAGGTGAAAGGCTAAGGTAGATTTGTGAAGAAAAGTTTCACCAAAGTAGACAGAGGTGAAAGGATGTTCTGCTAAAGCAAGCATGTGAAAGGACACCTGATGAAGGATTCTTTGCTAATGACACACATGTATTGGTCTGCCTTGCATTGCATAGTTGACCTCCATTTGTCAGAATGCCATAGAGAGAAATAAGCCAAAAATCTTCTGGTGGTATGTCGAGGCTTCTTGCCACTTCTGTGGACTTGGACTGATTAACAGAGTGATGTCAGCTGAGACAGATGCACGTACTGAGGCAAGTCACATGGTGAGGCAAGACACGTGGATGACACGTGATGTGTAGAGGGAGATAAATAGGACCCAACGGTGGTGGAGGCCAAGCTTGGCTGACTTGCTTGCATAGTTAAACTCTTACTGGTCTCAAGTCTTCCCTGATCTTTGCTTCACTGAGAGAAGCCCAGCTCAGAACTTTCCCCAACATTTCTGTTGGCCCTAGTTCCTCCTGCTGAATTGGGCAGAGGTGGAGGCCTGGCTGTCTCTGCTAGGTAGTGCCACCTTTGCTGATTCATGTTTGCTATCCCAACCCTACCTACCAAACTGGATTGCTGATATATCTATAAAGTGTTTGTGAGTGGATCGAGCTGCCACTGCTAACCTGTGAACTGAACTGCTGGTTTCCAGACAGCACAGACAAGAGTTGCTCCAAAAAAACCCCATTTCTAAACAGGTCCACTTCTTCTGTATCCTTTCTTTTCCACTACCTCTGGTGGTTCATGGGCTAAAAGGCAGGTTAAAGTGTTTAAGAACTATCATTAAAAATAGACCTTGAAATTTTTAAAGTTACAATGTAGCCTCATCAGCTGGGGACCAAGTGCTCAGAACATGAGCCAGGAAGGGGTGTCTGGCATTTCACATTTAAGCCATTGTCCCCGATTGGTCTCAGGTGACATAGTAGATGTGATGGTATAGTACCTTCAAAATAAGGCCATCAAGTATGTACAGTCCACTGTGGGGGCCATTCTCTTCCTCCTCCTTGTTCATTTTGAGGGAAGCTGGTAGCCATGTTTGGGGTGGTCTTGAGGTAACAATTATTCAGGGAAGAGCAGAAGCCTCAACAAATAGCCGATAGAACCTTGAGTTGAAGGTGAATTTTTGCCTCCATGGGTCAAATGTCTCTAGTTCATCCCTGGGATTTGGATCCCAAGAAATGTTCCACTACACACCCAGCAGAGGCCTTGAGCTAGGATGGCCTGGCTAAACTCCACCCAGAATTCTGACCCTCAGAGCCTGTATGAGACAACAAACCCATGTTCTTTTAAGCTCCTAGGTTTGGGGCCATCTCCCCACTAACAGTTAATGTACTTACACTTTTTACTGTGGGTGAGGACTATGGGAGTCCTTGTATTCAAGACATAAGAGAGAAACTGCTTCGTGTGAAAGCTCCTCACAAAGCTTCCTACACCCTCTCTGAGACACCAAAGAGATACGAGTTCATTTTCCAATAGAGGGAGCTAAAACTTGGACAGACCAGCAGTCGTATTTGAGCCGCTCAAGAGCTGACAGAATTTGGTTGCCTGAAACACGTTGAGTCTCATTCATTTCTAGATGTGCAAGAAAATGAGACTCAGCCTGGCGCTCCTCCTGGGAGTGCACCCAGATGTGGTTGAGGCTTACAGCAGCAGGCTCCAGAATGACAGCTCAGAGGATGTACTTGGCCAGAGGTGAGGACCCCAGCCTCCTTCTGGATCCTACCGTGCCTTTTGAGAGACAATGGTCTGATCTGTGGCCTCATGGGTTAAGTGTCTCCTGAGAGGTCTTGAGCAGCATGAGATGCTCAAGCATGAGCAGCCATTGTGTGACTGAGTTTAAGGAACCAGACTTGGCAAGTGTCAGGGAGAGACACTCGCACAGTGGATAGCTGAGGTTCTGCAACATCTGATGCACACTTTAGCATGTGCATCTCCTATGATTTTGGCTGCTCCATTTACTGCTAGCTTTAGGTAAACAGCACCATGGGGGAAACAAAATTTAGAAAATTTTAACATTTATTTTTAAGCCCTGCACCCTGCCCTGTATACATGTGTGTGTGAATGTACCCAAAGGCTAGAAGAAGGTGTCAGGTCCCTTCTGGAAATACAGATGATTGTGAACCATCTGACCTGGGTACCAGGAGTAGAACTCTAACCCTCTGCAAGAGCACTCTTAACCACTGTGAATCCTCTTAATATCTGACCCATCTCTTCAGACTCTCATATTTTATTTGTGTGTGTGTGTGTGTGTGTGTGTGTGTGTGTGTGTGCGTATGTGCCACAGTGCATGCATAGAAGTCAGAGGACAGGTTTCTGTAGTCAGTTCTCTCTTTCCCCTATGGGTTCTAGGGATTGAACTCACATCATCAGGCACTAGTGATAAGCACCCTGTTTGGTCTTTGAGAGTCTCACTATGTAGCTGAGACTAGCTTTAAACTTGCAATTCTTCTGTCTCAGCCTCCAAAGTGTTGGGATTACAAGCCTATACCACTGTGTCTTGCCAGAAAGTATATATGTATGATATATATAATTTTTTTGAGACAAGGTCTCATTATATAGCTCTGGCTGTCCTAGAACTCACTCTGTAGACCAGGGTTGGCCTTGAACTCATGAAAATCCCAATTGCCTCTGTCTCCCAAGTGCTAAGTTTAAAAGTATGAGCCACTACACCCATCTGATACATAAAAATTTTAATCCCACCAAATAGATGAAGCTTTTTTGGTAGGAGTGTTGTCATGACCACCAGATGTTTGCACGAGTGCGATAATAATGTTTGCTTGCACCTGTAATTTTGACCCCTCAGCTTGGTAGCTCAAAACCAGACCAATTCATGCCAAGCTACCAAATTAAAAAGAAATTTTATCTTCACTAAACTGCAGAATGTACCAGAAGTTAAGAAGAACTCCTGAATAATAGTGGCATTTAAGACTTTTTCAAGGTGACAGAAACAAAAATCTTCAGACAAACGGTTCCTTCAGGTTTGATTATCCATATTTTTGCTATGAATATATTTATTTATGAATAAATAGATTGCGTCAATTAACAGTGTAACAGCTGGAACAATAGATGTGAAAATGAGTGTTCTTGCATGTGATTTTTGTCCCAGTTGGAGCTTTTGCCTTTCTTGTGTTTGTGTTTCAGAAAGGACTTCCTGGTAAGGGCTAGGGGATAGACATGCAGCAGGCGGGCACTTCTGTCAGGGGGAGGGGGAGCAGAGACAGGTAATGTGTGTGGAGATGAATGCTGTAATTGACTTGTGATCAGATAAACACTAGCACAAATTAACAAGCATGCTTATAAAGAAGAGTCAGGTCTCCCACTTGTCTTGGCTCCATCCCAGTGATCCTATTCACCCCATCCCTCCTCCCAACTCTTCCCCATCCACCCTATGTGTGCTCCCTCCTTTCCACTCTATGTCCTTATTTATTTACTTTAAAATAACCTAGAGAGTCGAATTCGTGCTGCCCATATGCACATATGTATGGGGTTGACTACTGAAGTACATCAGTCTACCAAGGATCACTCCCCTAAAGCAAATGGACTCTCCTCCCTTAGCAGCCACCCAATGTCCTCCCCTAGAAGCCAGGATTCATGAGACTCTCCCCCTGTCCATGCTGGAATGGCTTGATCTGATGCAGGCAGCCACAGTCTGTGAGTTCAGGTATGTAACAGCCGTCTCACTCCAGAAGACACTGTTTCACCCAGCCCTCTCTCAACAGCAGTTTCTGTGTGTATGTATGTGTTTATATGTTCGGATGTGTGTATATGTGGATGTGTGTATATATGTGGATGTAAATACATGTATGTGTCTGTATGTATGTATCTATGTGTAAATATGTTTGCATGTGTGTGCATGTGTTTGAATGTGTGTGTGCATGTTTGTATATGTGTATGTATGTGTATAGGTTTGTGTGTATATGTTTGTATATGTATGTGAGTATGCATGTATGTGTGTATATGTGTGTTTGTATATGTGTATGTGTATATGCATTTCTTCCTCAGTTGTTGTCCACCTTAGTTTTTGAGACAGGCATTTTACTAAGCCTGGAGCTCACTGATGGGTAGACTGAGTGGTCAGGGAGCTCCAGGGATCCGTCTCTGCCTGCTCCTGATGCTGGGGTTACAGGCATGCTTCTGTGCCTGGCTTTTCCACAGGGGATCTGAACTTAGGCTGTCCTGAGCAGCTGGCAGGGGCTTCATCCTGCCCTCTCAAATACAGCTCTTGAGCCCTTCTGTTTTATTTAGTAAGGCCAGTCTGCTGGTATTTTGGTCTGCTTTGCTTTGTTTAAATGCGGTTTGGAAATGGAGATCTTGAGCTGCTTAGAATTTTGTGTGGAAGTTGCAGGGCAGGCCTCTGAAGACAGCACTGCTTCAGCGGAACTGCCTGGGGGTTCTGCAGAGAAGACTCAGTATGCATGGCTTGTGACAGACTTAAAAACAGTGAGCCTTTTTAGAAAATTAGTATCAGATTAAAGCTATCTAAGTCTTTTCTGATTTCAAATAAATGAGTCTCTCCTTCCTCATCTGAGGAGGACACATCCCAAGATCCCCCTGGAAGATGCCTGAACCTACATAGTACTGAGCTCAACACACACCTGATTTTATCCTATCCATGCACACATATAACAAGGCTTAATTGCTAAATTAGGTACACTGAGGAAATAGCAATGATAGCTAATGATAAGACATAACAATCATAATAATTAATTAAAATAAAAATTCCAGAATCACTCCTCATACTCCTTAGGGCTGTTATTAAGTGAAATAACGGTTACTTTACCATCAGCGCCAGTATATTACTGCAGTTGACTTGACAACCAAGCACTACTGAGTAACAAAGTTGCAGATCGCATATACAATGTGGATACACCTGACAAAGGGATCATTCCTGCCTTGGTAGGATGGGACGAGGTTTCATGGTGACTTGCACTTTTAAACTTATTTCTGGAATGGCTTATTTCTGGAATTTTGTTACCTATTTCTGGACCACAGTTCACTGTAAGTAATGGAAAGTTTCCTCTTTAGTTATCATGTATGTGAAATACCCTTAAAAGCATTTCTTTTCCTATCTTTTCTTTTCCTTTTTTTCTCCAACACAGTATTTATTACTACTGCTATTATTATTATTATTATGGAATTTCATACAATGCACCCTGATCACTCAGGATTTCCATTGTCCCTAGGTCCATCCTCTCGCCCTTGTGCCTTCCCCCAAAAAAGGATTAAAAAAATTACACCAAGTCCACTTTGGGTTGCCCATATACTCATTCGAACATAGCCAAATTCCAGTGGCCAGCCCTTTAAAAGATAACCGAGTGTCTGCTCAAGTTCCACGACCAGTGTCCTATGTTCCCTCCAATTCCTGTCCCTCTGAGTACCGCCCCACCCCGACCCTGGCCTGAAGTCCTCAACTGTGAAGAGCTACACTTTAGCATCTTTATCACCATTTTTAAGGACTCTCTTCCACGGCTTCCTGTCTGGACTGTTGCTTTGGATGGAGGCTGAGGTTGTCACAGAAGCCTTCAATTACTCTCATTCTCAGTATAACTTTGCAACCATGGAAACCACTGCAAAACAAGCTTCTTTGCCGGTGGCAGCCAGTGGCGGCATAGATCATGGACCTCCACATGGTTTCCTGCTGCAGCATGTATCATGGACTTCAACGTGGCCTCTGGTGACAGCACAGATCACATACACCAACATGGCCTCCGATGGTCCGTGGACACCAACATGGCCGCCAGCGGCAGCACAGACCACTGGATTTCTTTTGAGTAGGCTTAACCAGAAACCAAACTGTTCCTCATCTCGGCTATCCTGTTGCTCACGGTCAGTGTGATCATGTGACCAGGCAGTACCTTGGCAGAGCTAAGCCTGCTAGAGCTCCAGTCTGGGGCACACTACCCTGCTGGTCCTACTAGGCAGTGACATGCTCCTTTCTTCTCTGCAGCTGGGATTCCTGGCCTGTGGTGGCTGCTGCTGCTGCTGCTGCTGCTGCTGCTACTGCATCTCTAGTTCCCGTGCTCTCTGCTTTGAGTTCCACTCCATTCCCTTATCTCTGCTACCTCTCTATCACACATTCATCTATCAAGTGGCATTGCAAACTGCTGTGTGCCGCACAATATATATTGTTCAAACGGCTTTACATGCAAAATACTTATTGTAATGAGTCATTGGTCTGGTTCAAGGTAGATTTCTGAAATACCATAAATACTGGGCCATGGTTGAGAGTTGTCTGGGACATCCTCCTATTGCTCAGTCAGGGGGATCTTGCAGCCGAGGAGACCGTCCAGGGAGAGCTCCAGGCTTCTATACATCTCCCTGTCCTTGGTGAAGGCCACCCTGTGGGCTTGCCACACAAGCTGCATCCATGCCTACAGTGGGCCAAGGACAGGCCCTACTCAGCAAGGACATGCGTCTTTGTCACAGCATCTTATTTTCACTTCCCTCCACTACATGGATGGCTGTGCTCTGCCATCTTTTTTTTTTTTTTTTTCAATTCCACGAGACTACTTTTTAAAAGCATCTTCTCATAAGACCTGTCTTTAAAGTTGTTCTGGAGATGCTGCTGCAGGCTCTGCAGATTCATCTGTCAACATCTTACATCAGTCTTATTTATTTTTTTTAATGACAGGGTTTCTTTGTATGGCCCTGGATGTCCTGGAACTCACTAGGCCTGCCTCTGCCTCCCAAGTGCTGGGATTAAAAGTATGCATACATCATACAATAACTGACTTTTATAATTGTGACATTAATTAGTACTTTTATTTACTCTCAGAAAAAGGGGAAAACATAGAACTTTAAAGCTTTATTGCTCTCTGTGGTGGTTTGAATGAGAATGGCTCTCATAAACTTGTATGTTTGGACACCAAACAGTTGGTAGAATGGTTTAAAAAGGACTCAGAGGTGTGGCCTTATTGGAGGAAGTGTGTCATTGACATTGGGCTGTGAGGTTTCTAAAGCCCATGCCATTCCCAATTCTCTCTCTCTCTCTCTCTCTCTCTCTCTCTCTCTCTCTCTCTTTCTCTCTCTCTCTCTTTCTCTCTCTTTCTCTCTCTCCTGTTCTCTCCTCTTCTCTTCTCTCTCTCCTCTCCTCTTCTCTTCTCTCTCTTCTCTCTCCTCCTCTCTCTCTCTCTCTCTCTCTCTCTCTCTCT
>NW_022196904.1:25644739-25645900 GCF_008632895.1 Mastomys coucha
TCTCTCTCTCTCTCTCTCTCTCTCTCTCTCTCTCTCTCTCTCTCTCTCTCTCTGCCTCTTACCTATGGATCAGGATATAGCTCTCAGCTACTGCTCCAGTGTCATGCCTGCCTATTTGCTGCCATGCTTCCCACCATGATGATAATTGACTGACCCCCTGAAACTATAAGTCAACTTATAACAGTCCCTGTTAAGTGCTTTCTTTTATAAGTTGCTGTGGTCATGGTATCTTTTCACAGCAATAGAACAGTAACCAAGATACTACCTTACTGACTAAGCCTTTGTTGACTATTATTTTACTTCTGCAAATAAAACAATTCCTATAATATATTGTCATTATATTTAGTAAAGCCAATATTAATTTTAATTTATCTAATTGTCTATTGCTTCCTAAAATGGGATCTGTTTCTATTCAATCACAAAGCAGTCTACTACATCCTTTCAACATAACTGGTGTTAAAATCTTTCACTCTTTTCTATTTTCTGGTATAAACATTAACTGTACTTATTTGCTTTTTCTTTCATTTTGAAGGTGATATAATTGAGAAAGAGATATATGTCTCACTGTGTTGTCTTAGTTACTTTTCTATTGCTGTGATAAAACACCATGACCAAGGCAACTTATAGAAGGGTTTATTTAGGGCTTTCAGTTTCTGAAGGCTAGGTGTCGTCTATCACCATCATGGCGGGGATCATTGGAGCAGGCATGGCACTGAGGCAGTGTCTGAGAGCTCCTATACTGAGACACAACAATGAGAGGGAGGGAGGAAGGGAGGGAGGGAGAGAGACTTTTGAAAGTCCGAAGCCCACTCTCAGTGACACACCTCCTCTTAATAAGATCATACCTTGAAGTGGGAATTTCTGGTTTCTTTGGAGACTCAGTTGTGTCATGTGATGTTTTTCTGGAAGCTGGCTGGTGAAGGGGCCTGTGATGTTTTGCTGGTGGATGCTTGAGGGGACATGTGATGTTTGGAAAGAGTGTAAGTTTAACCCAACAGACAGTGGACAACACTCTGGCATTGGTTCACCTTGCTGGTCTTTGCTGACGACACTCTGGCATTGGTTTGCCTTGCTGGTCTTTGCTGATGACACTCTGGCATTGGTTTACCTTGCTGGTCTTTGCTGACGACACTCTGGCATTGGTTCACCTTGCTGGTCTTT
>NW_022196904.1:25645993-25664541 GCF_008632895.1 Mastomys coucha
TGGTTCACCTTGCTGGTCTTTGCTGAATGACACCCTGGCATTGGTTTACCTTGCTGGTCTTTGCTGACAACACTCTGGCATTGGTTCACCTTACTTTCTTCACTGAGCTTTGCTTTTTGTGATTTTGTAGAAAGAAACACACCAAAGAACTTCTGGTGGTGTTCTGGCTGCTTCTTGCCGCTTCTGCGGACTCGGGTGGCTTGTCTGAGCCTCTCGGTTTCTTCTGCGGACTCGGGTGGATTGTCTGAACCTCTCTGTTTCTTCTGTGGACTCGGGTGGATTGTCTGAGCCTCTCCATTTCTTCTGCGGACTCGGGTGGCTTGTCTGAGCCTCTCCGTTTCTTCTGTGGACTCGGGTGGATTGTCTGAGCCTTTCCGTTTCTTCTGTGGACTTGGGTGGATTGTCTGAGCCTCTCAGTTTCTTCTTGATGGAACCGCTGCTGATTCATGTTTGATGCTTTGGCCTGGACTGCTGACAGTGAAGATTGGAATCATCCCAAAGAACTATTTCTAAACAGGTCCACAACTCCTGTTTCCTATCAACCTCTCTTTCCCCTACCTCTGGTGGGTAGTGGGCTAGAAGGGAGGTTGAAAAAGCATAATTAAAGTAGGTTTTGAAAAAATCTAAGTCTGCAATGCTTCCTAATCCTTCTCAAAGGATTCCATCAACTGAGGACCAAGTATTCAAATATGTAAGCCTATGGGGACATTCTCATTCAAATCACCATACTTGTAATTATTTTTAAAATTTAATTATTTTTTTGTTTATTTTTGAGATTGTATTTTAATTAAAACATTTTTCCTTACCCTTCCCTCCCTCCAAACTCTTCCATATGCCCCTCCCTGCTCTCCTTCAAATTTGTTGCTTCTTTTTTCATCAATTGTTATTGCATGCATATATGTATTTATATATACCTATGTATTCCTAAATATAACCTGTTGAGTTGATATCATGTTACTTGTATTTATGTATTTTGCATTTGCCTTTGCCATCTGACAACCACTTGCTGTACTCCTCCCTGACAAGGACTGTAAGCATAATATTATTGTGCACTGTGTAAAGATCATCCTTGTGTTTTTCATATACTGATTTTTGCACCCTCATATCTGGTTGCAGTCTTTATTCTGAGAATCTCCTGTTTCAGCATTGTATAAACATTGCTTCTCAGTTATCCTTTGATTGACCACTAAAGCTAGCTGATCAGCCAATGACTGAGCAGTGGAGAGAATAGGGCTGGACTTCCTCCCAGATGGGGAAGAAGGGGAGCTAGGGAGAGGAAGGGAGGATTCAGCTGGGGGGGGGGGAAGGGGCCCAGGAGACACCATAAGGAAACACCTGGAGCCCAGAGAGCCAGATCAGTACAGAAATGCAAGTATCACTGGGATTTGGACTGGGAGGTAGCTAAATTAGCTCAGAGGATTACAACAGAGTAACACTGCTCAGTTGTTGTGCCCTTAAAGCTTGATAAATAAATGTAATCATCTGGTCTCAATTATTTGGGAGCTGGCTGGGTTAAGAGAAAAACTGCAAAATACACAAAGCCATTACCAAAAGACCACCTCTCCCCTCTCAGCTCTCCTGGGTGGCTGTGTGCAGGGTTGTTCTGTGTGCAGGGTTGAAGCCCCACAGGCTTTTCCTTGTCTAGTTTGGCTTGTTTGTCTGTGGCTTCCTTATTTAGCTCATGTTTAAGCAGTCATGTTAGTGAGGCTTTTCCATTGTAGCTTCTGGTGTACCAAGGAGTCACAATCTCATAGCAAACTCATTTACTTATATGGATGTAGGTATGTATATATGCACATATATGTGTCACAGTGCACACATGGGAGTCAGTTCTCTCCTACCCTGTGGGGCCAGGGATCAAAGTCAAGTCATCCAGCCTGGTGGCAAGCACTTTTTCCTGATGAACCATCTCCCCATCCAAAGAAAAACAACAACAACAACAACAACAAAACATAAAACAAACAATAACAACAACAAAGCAAAGAAAGATCAAAACATGCCACTCTTGGATAGGATCTCTGAGTTCCATTCCCAGCATCGTGTGGGTCTCAACCACCTCTCAGTCTTCTGTCTAATGCCCTCTATTGGTCTCTGCACCTATACACATGTATACACACACACATACACAAATAAAATTAAAAAACCAGTGGAGAATGGGGTGGGGAGAAGAGGCAAGGAAGACAGTGAAGGTTTTCAAAGCTCCCTTAGAAACAAGCTTCCTTTGGTATGTGACTCAGGCCCCAAGGCCAGAGTGCAGAGTTCAGCCTCGGAGGGCTGCCTTAGGCCTTTATACACAGATCCAGTGCATCTTCCAAGCAGCTGCTGATGGATGCTTGAGTGAACAGGAAGTGACCTCACAGGTCATGTACTGGGAGCTTAGCGGAAGTGATTGGATCCCGGGGGCTTTGACCTCATCGGTGGGTTGATGGGATCCCGAGGGCTCTCACTTCATTTTGGTAGGTAGGTTGATCCCCTTCATGGGAGCCAGGTATGATGGTGTTATTGAAAAGTGGGTCCTTGAGGAAGAAAGCCATAAAGGATCCGCCCCAGGAAGATGTCCCAGTCCTTCCCCATTCCTGTTTCCTGGTTGTCATCATGAGCCACAGTCCTCCACACCCTTCTGCTCAAATACTCTGCCTCAAAAGCAGAGAACCAGCCCTGGGGCAGTGGCGGCATATGCCTTTAATTCCATCACCCAAGACACAGAGGCAGGTGGGTTTTTGAGTTCAAGGCCAGCCTGGTCTACAGAGTGAGTTTCTGGACAAACAAGACTACACAGAGAAACCCTGTCTCATAACAATAACAAACAAAACCAAAACAAACAAGAAACCAGAGAGCCATCCAAAACATGGACTGAGATTACTGTTTACAGCTAGTGATCTCTCTTCCTTTAAGCCATCTTCTTCCAGTTAATGAAAAATCTAATGATGGGCTGGAGAGATTGCTCAGTAGTTAAGAGCACTGACTACTCTTCCAGAGGTCCTGAGTTCAATTCCCAGAAAGCATATGGTGGCTCACAACCATCTGTAATGGGATCAGATGCCCTCTTCTGGTGTGTTTGAAGACCGCTACAGTGAACTCATATAAATAAAAGAAATCTTTAAATAAAGAAAAATCTAATGAATTTTGCGCATTTACGTTGTATCATGGGAGATGATAAAAGGATCCTAGCCCACCAGAGCATGTTGCTCTAGCAGGACTTGCCCTGCTCCCCCATTCCCTCTGCCTTGCTAATAACCTCTAGATCACATTCCTAAAGCCAGCGACCAAGGTCTCTTCCCTTATTTGGCCATTTTCTCCTTGTGAGGCTGACTACCTGGCTATCAAAGTATTGAAGTCCAGCAATCAAAAGCCCCCTTTGGCTCACCCAACTTATCATGCCCAATTAAATTAAACACCTCATCCTAACATGGGGGTTTCTCCTTTCCCCTTTATAAACCTCCATTTTTCCTATGGGCCACATTTGTTTTCCCTTTATCCAGAGGCAGTCCTTTGTCCCTCATGACAAATCTCCCTTACCCCTCTTCCCATTCCCTTCCCCTTACCCCTCTCCTCTCTCTCCTGTCTTTGTTCCTTATTCCTCGCTTGCCCTTTGTCCCTCAGGGGCAAATCAATCTCCTTTGTGCTGAGAACTTGGTTTCGTGGGTCCAGAGCAGATACTAAAGATGGGGGAAGAATGTTGCTTCATTTATTTTATTTAGTTAGTTTTAGAGACAGGGTCTCACTCTGTAGACCAGGCTGTCCTCAAACTCATAGAGATCTGCCTGCTTCTGTCTCTCAATGCTGGGATTAAAGACATAAGCTTCCACATTGGTTTCATTTAATATTTTGTGGGAGGCCTGAGGTTGGGGATGTAGCTCTGAGACAGAATACTCTCTTGGTATACCCAAAGCCCCAGGTTTAATCCACAGAACAACAAGACAAAAAAAATGTTGCTTTTCCCCCCCAGCCAAAGTGCTGCGTACCTGTAATCCTAGCTGGAGGCTGAGGCAGAAATTTGAGGCCACCGTTGGCTACACAGTAAGACCCTGAATCCAAAACCAAACCCATTACAGCATTGTCATTTATGCTATTTTGCAGATGGCCAGACTGAGCTTGAGAGTGACTTGGGAGTTACTTGACTTGAGAGTGCAGGGAAGCTAGCTCTCAGGTCAGGACAGGTTGAAGCCTTTCCCTTAGCCCCTGAGCCTCTCGGATGGTCCCCTCTGCAGACTTCCTAGGCTGCTGCACATCCTCTGTCCTGGTCCTTGTGGCTGCTCTCTTTCTTTGGCTCCAACTTTATGAATGAGACAGGGGCATCTTTGTCTTCCAGCCAGTTTGCTGGCCTTGAATTCATGATCCTCCTGCCTCAGTCTGCTGAGTATAAGATTACCATTATGTCATAAATCAATAAATAGACTCAAAAACTTTAAATACAAATTTATCCCCCCCCCCCGGTTTTTCTCTTCTCTTCCCTGACCCTTTCTGCTACTGTCTCTTCTGGTCCTCCCTTCCTCCTCCCCCCTCCAGCCCAGGCTGCCCTGGAGCTCACAAAACCCCCTGCCCCAGCCTCCTCGGTGCCAGAGCTACAGCTGGGTACCAATATGCTTGCCTTAGTCTACAAAACCTTTAAATGCACTAAAGGTTCGTGAGATCTGCTTTAAGATACTCTTATTTTTTGAAAGCAGTAGCAACCCTGTTTTGCCAAGGCGTTTATCCCCACAGTACACTTCATGAAAAACTACTAAATTTCTCTAAAGTCAACTGGAAATGGCTTCTCTTGCAAGGTCCTCTGACTTCCTGCAAATTAGACAAGCACATGTCAGCACCAGAAATGATTCTGAGCTTAGAGGTGGAATCGGGTGTTAATTACTTTCAGTAAGATCATGAGGGCTCAGACAGGCATGTCCACTCAGCAGCTTTGGATAAGGTGGAGTTAAGAGATCACTCTTACACAGGAAGGGAGCATCCAGTTAATCATTTTTTGTGGCCTTAATTTATCATTTTTAAGGATCATTTATTTTTATTTTATTTGTATGAGTGTTTCCCCAGCATGTATGTCTGTGTACCACTTGCATGCCTGGTGCCCAAGGAGGACAGAAGAGGGCACCATATGCTCTGAAACTAGAGTTACAGATGACTATGAGCTGCTATGTGGGTGCTGGGAATCGAATTTGGGTCCCCTGGAAGAACAGCCAGTGCTCTTAACTGCTGAGACATCTCTCTAGCTTTGATCTTCATTTATTTATTCATGAATGTATATGTGTGTGTGTGTGTGTGTGTATGTATGTATGTATGTATGTATGTATTTAGAGACAAGGTCTCATTACTACATAGCCCTGGCCATCCTGGAACTTACCAGGTTGGCCTTGAACTCACAGAGTTCCACCTGTCTCTGCCTTCCTCTTGAGTGCTGGAATTCAAGATGTGCATCACCATGCCTGGCACATCTCCTTATTTTAACACCAATTTAAAAATAGAGTTTTAACTTGGAGCTTGATCCCAGTCATTAATTCTTATTTTACAGACTTAGTTAAGGTTACTATTACTGTGAAGAGACACCATGACTACAGCAACTCTTATAAAGGACAACATTTAATTGGGGTTGGTTTACAGTTTCAGAGGTTCAGTCCATTCTCATCATGGCAGGGAGCATGGCCATAGGCAGATATAGTGCTGGAGAAGCAGCTGAGAGCTACATCCTGATCCTCAAATGAGGAGGGAGGGAGGGAGGGAGAGAGAGAAAGAGGGAGGAAGAGGGAGGGAGGAAAGGAGGGAAGGAGGGAGGGAGAGAGAGAGAGAGAGAGAGAGAGAGAGAGAGAGAGAGAGACTGGACTGTCCTCAAACTTATAATTTTCCTGCCTCAGTCTCCCAAATGCTAGGATTATAGATGTGCACCTCCACAGCTTGCTTTATTTTAATAGAGAAATGTTTGGCTGACAGATCTTGAACTAAGACAAGGATTGCGAAAGGCCACCAGGATCCAAGAGAGAAACGAAAGAGGCTCCCCACCCCCCCGACTCTTTCTGTCTCTCTCTGTCTCTCAGAATGAGATAACCCCTTTCAGCCTGGATCTTGAACTCCTAGTCTCCAATTGGTGAGATCATAAATTTCTAATTTTAAAAATATCTGTATTAAGGGGCTAGAGAGGTGGCTCAGTGGTTAGGAGTATGTGCTGCTCTTAGGACCTGAGTTCAGTTCCCAGCAGTCACTATAGGCAGCCAACTGCCTATAAGGCCAATTCCAGGGCATTCAGCACTATCTTCTGCCCTCCAAGACTACTGCAGCCATGTGTATAAACACACTCTCTCTCTCTCTCTCTCTCTCTCTCTCTCTCTCTCTCTCTCTCTCTCTCTCTTTCTCTCTCTCTCTCTCTAACACATACACATACTTAAAGTTAAATAGAAAATCTAAAAAAAAAACCTTTCTTGTTTTTATCATTGCTCTGATAAGATATCAGACAGAAGCAACTTATGCAGCGAGAGGCTTATTTTGGCTCATAGCTTCATGGTAGGGAAGACACCTCAGTGAGGGTGCCTTGGCTCACGGTGGCGGGAGCATATACTAGCTGGTTGCATCACAGTGACTGACCAGGATGCTGAGAGAACTAGACTAGAAGTAGAGCCAATTGCAACCTTCACATTTGGCTCCCAGGGGTCCATCCTCTAAGCTCCATAGCTCTAAGTGCTGCACTTTCCCAAACTGCCCCAAAAGCTGGGGACCAAATACCTGTGGGAGATGCTTCAACTTCAAACCAACACAGTGCCCACTCATGTCACTCGACCTTTGTCGACAACCTAACTGGATCCAGAGTCAAATGCAAGGCAAGCCCTGGGGCACGCCTGTGAGGGAGGGACTCTTGACCAGGCTATTGGATGTGAGAAGCCTCACCCTAAACATGGGGGGACACCTTCCAGTGCCAGCCTAGATAAATGAGGTGGCAGAAGGAGTGGGGAGCTTTCCTTTGGCCTGTTATCCTTCACACTTATCAGCAACTCCATCTTCTCTGTTGCTGCCGCTGTTGCTGCTACATCTCTTCACTGACATTAGAACCCAGGTTCTTTGGGCTTCCAATGTGGAATGAGGAGCAGTGTCTCTCCAAAACTCCTCTGGGCCTTCAGTGCTGGATCAGGACTGGTAAGGGCTGTAACCCTGTGGACTGAGCATCCATGGCATTCTAAGCCTCTCAGTGTGAGAAGGCCAGTGTTGGACTCTCTAGACCGTATTGTGTAAGGCAGTCTGATAAATCTCCTTCTAAATCTATTCATTCTATTTGTTCTGTTCCTCTAAGGAGCCCTAACACAACAAATGCACCCTGGGCACTCTGAGTCAAACCTATTAATTATGATTTGACCTGCTTCCCAACACTGCTGGTAAAGAAGTATCCTGAAAATAAAACCTATCTTTGGGCAAAACTAGTGTAGGTCTAGGTAACTTTCTGGCCATGAAATTCTTTTTTATTAGTAAAAACAAATGCATTGTAGACTGGATAAGTTTTGTCAAGGGCCTATTTTAAAACGCTTTTGGTGGGGTGGTAGAGGGAAAGATGACTCAATGGTTAAGGGCACTGACTGCTCTTTCAGAGGACCCAGCATCTACATAGTGGACCACAACCATTTGCAACTCCAGTCCCTGGGGATCTGACACCCTCTTCTGGCCTCTGTGGGCACTGCATGCACATGGGTGCACAGACATATAAGCAAGCAACCCCTCCATACATGTGAAAATAATAATAAATGAAATGTTCAAAAATACTTTAAAAGGCCTTTTTGAATAAAATAAGCATCTCAGAGTATATATACAGAAGACACCAGCACCAAAAGATATTCCTAAAGACAAATTATAATTTACTTAAATGGATGTTTACCATTTTGCCCCAAGCATAAACAAATGTAACTCTGTTTACTTCAGTGCTCTGCAGATCCCTACAAAACTGTTCCTTTAGAAATTTTAATCATGTCCTAATTTTCCAGGGAGAAAGTTAAGGCATTTTTAACTAGGTGTTTTTAAAAGATTGGTCCTATTAGTTATGTGTGCATACAAGTGTGTCTGCGTGAGGCATTGCACATGAGTACAGTGCACACTAAAGCCAGAAGGGGGCGTCAGACCCTCTGGAGCTGGAAGCAGCTCTGGATGGCCTCACACCTGCGCTGGGAACAAAACTGGTCCTCTTCAAGGGCAGGAAGTGCCCTTCACCGTGGGTCATCACTCCAATTCCAGGTGCTTCATAATTTGGCATGCTTCCTTTTCTAGCCTCACATTTTATTAGCATTAATTCCAAAAATAACTCAATGACGCTAACAGAGCTTTGGTCTTATTCTGTAGACTCAGAGTGCAAAGACCAAGGAAAGGGCGAAAGACTTGTCCAAAGGTATAAGAAATAAAAATTATGAAAGAAACACGAATCGGTGGCAGCTTTTCTGTCAGGCTCAGACGCACAGAAATGAAAGAGACAGAGTCTTTGAGTCTAATTACTGGCTACCCTCCTGTGCTGAGCTCTTTGGCATCCAATACTTCACAAAACCACTCTCTTGGTCTTTCTTCTGTTGCTACTGCAGAATACCAGGCACTAGGCAATTTGTGAAAGAAGTCTGTGTAGCCATGGCTCGGGGAGCCTGGTGATAGAGAGTGCAGCCCAAGCATGTGTTTGGTATCTGCCAAGGGATTCTTGCTGCGTCATAGTGGGTTGGAAGGCAAATGAGCATGAGTCAGAGAGAGGGTCCAAGCAGGGGAAAACTCTCCCGATTAACCCGCTCTCACAATAACTGCACCAACCCACTCCCAATGGCAGAGCTTTTGGAAACCTAGCACCTCTTGAAAGTCCCACCTGTTACCTGCAGCAGTCGCGATTCATCTTGAGCTGTGTGTGTGTGTGTGTGTGTGTGTGTGTGTGTGTGTGTGTGTGTGTGTGTGTGTGTGTGTGTGTGTGTGTGTGTGTGTGTGTGTGTGTGTGTGTGTGTGTAGAGAATAATTCCTGGAAAAGTTCAGCCTAGTAGTTGTTATGGAGGGTGGAGTCTAGGACCAGCAGAGCGGCTTGCTGTTAGCATCAGGGCCTCCAAAGCCTGTGACATCGCATGGGCGGGTCTCACAGACCTGTTGCCAGGGCAACAGCCACCATATTCCCAGAATCCATCAGGCTCACCTCCCACCTTTACCTGTGGCCACTACGTCAGAACCCATATACATATACATATACACGGGGAATATTCCTCCATCTCTCTCTCTGTATCTCTCTCTCTCTCCTCCCTTTCTGCTACTGCCCCCTCTCTCCCTCTCAATTAAACCTCTTACACGTGGAACTTTTCGGGTCTAGTGTGTGGTATGTTCTGACGCAACCCGCCGTTCTAACACATCACTTGCAATGTGGCTTTTTTGGACCAGTATCCTCCTTGGTGGCTCTTCAGATCTCTGCCCCTTATATTTGAAACAGTGTGTTACAGGGATAGTAATGGGAGCGCAGGCAAGCCTGCCCGATGAAGGACCTACGCGCCTCTAGCCCCAGCGCTCTTATTTCTCTCTAGAGAGGCCAGATGAGAATTCACTGCAAAGAATTGCTCAGTTGTTCCCTAGAGTTAGAGTCGGCTGCCGAGGGCTGCCTAGGCTGAGAAGGCATGTTAGCTCTCCGTCACCATGCAATGCCTGAGCAAAACAATTTAGAAGAGAAAGGATTTACTTAGGCTCGCAGCTGTAGAATTCCAAACCACGGTCCTCTGGCTGCATTGCTGTGGGCCTGCAACAAAGTGGGGCGTAATGTTAGAAAGTCACGGGCGAAGAACATTGCTCAGCTCGCAGCAGCCAGGAAACACAGAAGCGGGAAAGAGCAGAGGATGGGATCCATGCTCCCAAAAGGTCCCACTTCCCACCTCCTCCGATAATGTTATCAAATTATGAATCTGTCAGGGGGGTTTCGTTCTTTCAGTGCTGGGTTCCATCAGCTTGGGATGTAACCTTCAGCGCACGAGCCTTGCAGCATCTGGATGCTTCAACTTTCAAACTAACAAAAAGGCCTCGAGCTTTGCAGAGTGACATCTTCTAGTCTGTCCCCATCACTAGAAGAAAATGCCTTTGGAGCGCCAGTAAAGGCTGCTGGGCCACAAAGGATAGGGTGGCCATTCATAGTCCTTGTTTAAGGCTACTAAAGAACAGCTGCTGTCATTCATCAGCGGTGAGCATGAATAGTGTTGCCTGCACCTTTGAGGACTCCTCCCATACAGCTGTGCTCTGGTCCCAGGAGAGGACACCCAAGAAACTTGGTGCCTGCAGGGAGAGTTGGTGGTTGTCCTGGGAAAGACTGAGGGAGGAAAACCTCTGGCTTGCAAATAAGCAGCCACATGTGAATGCAAAGCCAAAACTGGCAAGCCAGGGACATTCCTAGCCGGAGCCCAGCTCATCTTGAGCCAGGCTGATACCCAGATGTGGTCCAGAGGCACCATGCACAGCCCCTCTTTGGGGATCAAGCGTTTGCACCCATTCCTCTGTGGCTCCTTGTGATGCTTCCTATGGGACCAGATAGCACTGATCTGAGTCTTCAAAGCAGGGTTCATTCCATACATGCCTAGTTTCAGGACAAATGCAGGGTAAGGCCAGATGTGGTAGCTCATACCTGTAATCTCAGAACGCCCAAGGCTGAAACAGAAGGATTTGGAATATCAGGCTAGCCTGAGTAAGTCTGAAGCCAGTCTGTGTGACAGATCCTGTCTCAATAAAGGGGGTCAGGGAGAGCTGGGTTGGTTGGCTCAGGGGTTAACTGCACTTACTGCTCTTGAAAAGGACCGCAGTTTCCCAGCTTCCTCATGGTGGCTCACAACCATATGTAACTTTAGTTCTAGGTGACCTTACTCCCTCCTCTGACCTTCATGGGGCAACAGGCGTGTGTGTGTGTGTGTGTGTGTGTGTGTGTGTGTGTGTGTGTGTGTGTGTGGTGCACATACATATATTCAGACAAAACACCTATACACATGAATAATAAATCAATCTTTAAAAAGGTGAGAAAGGAGAAAAAGAGGAAGGAGGGAGGGAAGGAGAGATATTAAAAAATAGAATAAATGTTTCTTAAACTGAAATATATACAACTCTACCATAAATCCTGTGAGGTATTGATTTTTTTTTTTCTTCAAGCCCAAACTCACATAGCTCAGGCTAACCTCAAACTCGCCTCACTGTCTCTGATGACCTTGAACTTTCCATCTTCCCTCCCCCAGCTCTCACGTGCTGCGATTAGAGGCGCATGCCCCCACGCCCTGGGTTATGTAATGCTGGGAACTACACTCAGAACTCTGTGTTAGGCAAGTACTTGAAATGCCAAGCTGCATTCCCCAGCTCTAAGATAAATTCTTTTGGATGCTCGTATTGTGGGACAGTGTGCCCTGAAAGATCTTACAAACAGCGGAGGCCAACCTCAGTCAGCAAGGAGTTTGGTATGCTGGAGAATTCATGAGACATTCCCAATGAACTTGGAGAACAAAAGTGAGGTAGCCTCCCCCATCCAAACACCTTCGATTTTTTTTTTATAGTTATTTAGATGATACCCGCACCGCCCACCCCAACCCCCCAAATGGAGTGTGGGCTCTTTGTTGGCCAGTGCCGAGCACCGCACTCTGCCTGCCTGCTTCCGCCGGCTTGTCTTGCTCACTAATTAGAGAGCTGCCGCCTGATTCACCTTGTTAATTAGAGGGACTTGAACACGGAGGCCTCCGGGCAGTGAGCGAGGGAGCCTCGCACCAGTGCCCCGAGAACGAGGCCGTCTGTGAACTCATTCTTCTCATCTCCCTTCTATTTTTCATTTGAAATGAATAAATCATTGAGATTTTCCTTGCGGAGTGAGAATGCAAGAATTCACATCTTTGTAAGATGTAAATTACATGTGATCAATAGGAGAGGCTGGCATGCGTGTGGTACTTACATGCTTTTTCTAATTCCCTTCTTGTTGGTGTTTAGAAAATGGCCCGAAATGTGTCTCCTCTCTGTGAACCCATGCCCTTCGCCTGCATAGAGAGGGTGGGTGCCTGCAGATGTATGGAAGCCGCTGGAAACTGGTCACTAGCTCACTGGGGAGTAGGGGAAGGGGGAGGGAGGGGTGGTACACATCTGTAATCCCAGCACTGGGGAAGCAGAGGCGGGTGGGTCTCTGTGAATTCAAGGCCAGCCTGGTCTACATAGTGACATAGTGAGTTCCAGGACAACCAGGGCTATACAGTGAGTCTCTCTCTCTCTCTCTCTCTCTCTCTCTCTCTCTCTCTCTCTCTCTCTCTCTCTCTCCCTCTCTCCTTCTCTTTCTTTCTCTCTCGGGAGAGGGAGAAAAGAGTGAAGAAGTGAGGCCTCCTCAGAAGGGAATTTGTTGGGCTAGTCCTGCTCTCTAGTATTTTTCAATGGCCCTGGAAAGCAAAGGTACCAGATAGTTTCAATCCAGACACTGTCCCCCACCCCCACCCCAAATGTCTCACTATGAAGCCCAGGGTGTTGTCTCATTCATTATATAGCCCAGCTTGACCTTGAATTTGGGATCCTCCTACCTCAGCCTCTGGAGTGGTAAGGTGTGGGTGCACTACTTTACCTGGGTGAGATGCCTTCTTTCTTTAAAGTTGAAGCTCTAAGTATAGCACGAGTCTCTAAGAAAAACTAATTTAGGAGCTGCTTCAGTGGTAAATGGTGCACACTGCTTCCCCAGAGGCCCTGAGTTCAATTCCCAGCATCCACATCAGACAGCTCACAACGGCCTGTAACTCCAGTGCCAGGGTGATCTGGCCTGTACACACATGCACACACTACTGAAAGACCCCCAGAACTGGGGAGATGTCTCAAGTCTCAGGATGACTCGACCACCCAATGACTCAGGAGAGACAGAAGTTGCTGCAATCACATGAGGTTTATTGGGGATACTGGTACCGGGGTCGATCTCGTGACCTTGCCGGCCAGAGGAGTTCAACCCCCGAACACAATAAGTGAGGGGTATTTAAGGGAAAAACCACAAGATGGGGGTGGGGAGAGGGTTACCAAGGAAACATAAAAACAGTGGAAAATTTCAGAGGGACCCAACCCAAGGTATTCAGTTAGGGAGGGGAACATATTCATTCTAAGAATGTAATCTTCATCTGCTGGTCGATGGGGTGGAGAGTCCCATAAACCAGTAGACCTTCATTCCTAGTTCTGCCCTCAGGGGCAGGTATCTGGAACCAGAGCCCTGAGGCTCTGAGTTAGCCAAATTCCTGGAACTAGCTACTCCACCTTTTTTGGCTTGTGGCAGAGGTTTTCCATGCCCCCTTTTAAGTAAAGGTTACACATTATACATACATTTCTATTAAATGCCCTCATTTTAAATTCTAAGATTCTCCAGCCTTTCATTCCCCACTTCTTCTAGTAGATAGGTCTAATCATAGAACTAAATATCAGTATCATTATATTTTAGATTTTCCTGGCCTGGCAAATATAATATTGTTGGCCTAACATTAGAATCTAAACAGCACTTATTCTTTCTCTAACAAAGGCGACTAATCTATTGAGCATGCATGGGCCTATGGTTATTTAGTCTTTCTCTGAGCTTACTCATGGAGTCTCTAATGACTCCTGAATGGTTTACATAAAAGCAACATTCTCTTATATTTAAATCAATGGCAGCTCTTAACTCTCTATAAGCTTTATGCTGCAATACCATAGCGGATGTTCCTGTAGCTGTCCCTGCAGTTCCTAAGCACAGTTCTAACATAACTGCCAGGAGAACTCCCTAACTCTCTTTTATTGCCAGGCACTACCTTACTGGATCTCAGGCTTCCTAGCTTCTCTTCTTTCCTGTCTTTATCTCCAGCTCTCTAGCTTCTTATTCCTTCTGACTCTCACACTAGACTCCATCTTCAAAGACTCTCTTTTAAACGTTCTATCTCTTCACTATGCCCTTTCACAGTCCTTTTGCAACTTTCCTTTTTCTTTCTCCGTTTAAAACACTTTCTCAGCCACCTGCACTAGTTTTCTTAACGACTTATCCTGCATCTCTTCTAACTTTCATAGTCTTTCAACTCCACCAGAAATCCAGGAATGACTGAATAATAGAATATACGGGGAAGCTTAATACAGCTTCCAGAAATATTGCCAATTAATGAGACTGCTGGACACCTGGACAGCCCTTTAAAACGTTGGAGCATCAATCTTCAGCCTTCTGGCCCATGAATGTCTGAGGACAGGAACTTTAAGGACTGGCCTATTCTGTCTCGGCAGATATAAGCTGTCCTAGGCATGTGTGTCCTTTTTTGGACAGTATTGTCTGCAGATGAAGAGGCAACTTTTGCCCAGTGGCTGTCTCGCCACAGCTGGAGCAGCTCAAATGATGCTCAGTTTCTTCTTTGAGTCTGAGAAAGGGGTACTGTCAGTTGCAGACAGGTCTCTAGTCAGATGAATAAATAATATCAAATGCGATATTCTGTGGATTTCTGATGTTTTTGAAAATCAACTATCTATGTAAAGTAATCTGGACTATTGTCTATGAACTACTCTCAGTTCTTTTTCTTGAAATCACCCTAATAATAAACTCAGAGCCACGAATTTGCTAATTTGGCCCTAAACTCACAGGTCTAGACATCTCAGATCTGTCTATAATACCAGTAAAAAAAGGACTGGTTCTAAGCCCTGTCTACCAGGGAAATACTGAAACCAGAAATCTCTTAAGTGAATATAGAAAACTTCATCTTTTGGTCTTGAAGTATGCACAACAAAACTGTATTAGCTACACCTCACAGTCAATAAGAATATCGTTGTACACTCAGTCTTAACAACAAATTCTCAACTTAAAAGCTCTTACTTATTTCTTGCATACTAGTTTAAGATGGAAATGGTTTATAACACAAGCCTCAACTTTTACCAATCACTACTGCAAATATAGGATACAAAACTCAAAACTAATAATATAAACACCAAAGCAAACTTTCTGAGAATAAGCTGTGTATCTGAAGAAATACTCAAATACCTGACTAAATTCTAGTCACACAATGTTTTTAGTTTAAATTATCTATACACCAATTGAATCACTTTCAGTACAGGGTAAATATTATCAGAAGGTCATTTTACAAAATATAACATTGATAGAAACATATGAATTTTAACCCCGTAACAAATTATAAGGCTTTCTATATCTATACAATTAAATCTGGCTATTTCTTCTCTATTTCAAATATAACCATTAACAACCCTTTCTAGCTCCAACGCCCAGGGAACCAGGTAGACGACTCATCATAACTTCTTCAAGCTGAATGGGGGCATAGATATAAAAGAGGGGTGAGGAAGGGAAAACAGAACTAGTTTTCTATGTCTTAACTGGATCAGGCTGAAGTTCAGGTCACCAGGAGTTCAAGCAGGCAAGTTTAGCGTGTCTGATGAAGGGATTTACCAAGGGTATACATTTCTGCAACATATGAATCTCAAAACAAATTCAGTAAATGCTTCAAGCATCTTTTCTCAAAAACACAAAAACAAAACCCTTAATAATCAATACAAAGAAACCTACCTGGGTGGTATTTGGGTTTCCAGTGCCTCAAAATCTCCAAATAAGAAAAAAACCTGTCCCCATTTCTGATATAAATGACAAAATAAAATTCTTTATTTTGCTAAATGCTATGAGTGCACCATTGGATGGGTGCATTTGACCAGGGGCCAGCAGGGAAGGTATCTCCCACTGGCTCAGTGAGACAGACAATCATAGGTGCAAAACAGCCTTCTGCCAGCAACAGCCACAGATGTTTCAGGTTTCTTTTTAAGCTTGTTTACTCTAGGGGTAAAGGTGCTAGCAGTTTAGCATTACTACCAGGCTTCGATAGAATTTGGATTATTTTTCTATTTACTTTTTATTTCCAAGGCAAACTAACTCTTTGTCTCCAGACTGCTCATCACTTGTCTCTACTTTACTAGACTCTACACCTTTTGTAATTCTTGTAATGTTAAGGTATAACCATAATTTAAACAAAACCCAGTTTTAAACATTCCATTTTCTTTAAAATCAATATCAAAGCATTACTATGACATTACAAAGCTTAACTGCCAATTCTTACATATGAATGCATGACAGTGCAATTTTGAATACATCAAAAAGACATCGTTTTAAATCTTATCTCTGGTCCAGGCCTCACCCTTGGCCTCACTAAATTTATAAGGGGTAAGAATTATATAAAATATTCCTGGGTCGGCTCATGCCAGGTGTTGTTGCTTAACATGATTCCAACCCTGAGTTACCAATTTTAAGCTAATTCTCTGTTACCAATATTTCATGCAAAAAGCTGTTGTCCCCTTTAAGAGCGGCTCGTGCAGAGACACTCAGCCTCTATCAGCTCTTTTTCAACTGTGCTTAACTCCACAGCACAATGGCTTATCAGTCTCTGCTGTACAAATTAAGACTGTCTTTTAAATAAGTTAAGCTAAACCAAAGTTTTAACCATTTTTTTCTTCAATCATGAAACACAGGACAACAATCATTTGTCTAAACAGCGCCCACCACATGATAAGCAAAGCATAACTCCCAAGGTTGTAATATTCAATTACCACAGTTTACAAGGTACCAATTCAATAATTTTTAAACCAGATGATAAAGACAATATTTTAACCCAATTAATCTATTTTGTAAAAACCTACTTGGTGGTTCAGGGGTCCCTGACTGCTGTGCCCTGCTCTCTGGCCACGCCTGACCTTGGCCCCTGGGGAGCCCATGTCAGTAGAGCCGAGGTACCTACCTGCCTTGGGCTTCAAAGCAGCAGCTGCCCCTCCCATAGACGTGCTTCCTCCAGGGCCCTGTCCCTGTATAGTGCTGTGGACTCCGCCCAGTCCCCACTGCTGTAGACCCAGTTAGCCAGGCATATCTCTAGGTAGACCACCATTTAATCTTGCACTTGTCCCACCAATGGCTCTATTGCTATGTTAGCACATAAGACAGCCCCAAAGACAAAGAATGCCACATGACGGCCCCAGTTGGGGCCCCCTTGCAAAAGTTCATGGGATACCTGGGTGTAGCATTGCTAGGCTGAGCCTGGGGTCAGGTAGTTGAGTGGCAGGTCAGAGATGGTACGGTGGAAACAGGTCTCAAATTCGTCTCCAGCAGCCCGCATGGCTTGGTGCCACGGGTCGGCTGCTTCCCCAGAGCCAGCTCTACAGACATAACCTTTCTGCCTCAGCTTATGTCTGGGGTTGAGGCTGGGGTTTCCATCCAGGCAATGGATGGGGAAAAAGAACAGGGATCTGGATCTGGCCCAGAAAGAACTGGAACTCAGCACCTGGGTCCAGGCCCCTGCCTCTAACGCTTTGGCAACTATGGGGCTGATTCCATGTTTCTGACTGCCCTCTTGGGAAACCCGGTACCACAGGATTCCTGCTGACACCATTCTTTATTCCCAGTTCCCCTAGGAGCAGCCTAAAGACCCAACGGCAGCAGCTCCATCTCCAACACCGTCCATCAATCAAGGGGGGTGTAAGTCATCAGTCCAAGGTCCAAACACACATACACAAAATCAGTCACCACACAGATATCCATCTACCTTTTCAGGTCCATGACACTGAGAAAGACAACTGGGCCCAGTAACAAACATCAGGTACACAGGTAATCAAAGCCAAATCACAGAGTCGCTCTGCCCATGCCTGCCATGGCTGCTGAGATGGACTGGTCACAAAATACACACAAAAAGACTCATCTCAATCTCGAGTGCCAATCTTACTTCAGAAAAACAGACAGCTGGAAATTTACTGAGGTCCTTATTTCACCTGAACTGACATGTCCCTAACCTCCATCCAGTGAGCCAACGTCAAAGTTACCATCTGTCCCATCGCAGTCACAAGGGTGACAAAAATCACAAATACAGCACAAAAAATCAGACAAAGAGTAACACACCAAAAGCGGAGCCAATTGAACAGGTTAAATGGCCGGGAGAACAGACCCACACTCCTCTCAAGCAGGGTTAATGTTTCTCCCCTGGCCTCCCGTGGGGTTCCTCCTGGGTGTCCCCTAGGATCCCCAATTTCCACTGGGATGTCTCCCAGGGTACTAGTCAGTGGTCCTGACACGTCTGTCGACCAGTCCCCTTTCCCCCTCACGGAGGGCAAGGAGTTGCTGACTGAAAATAAGCCCTGCTATTCTTTCCCGGGAAACGGCCAGGTACAAATTCACAGGTTGCAAAACAGGCAGGCAGTTCACAGACACATTACGAGAACTCAAACAGACAGACAGACCACAATTAAGAACTCACCTCCAAGGGGTTTTCAGAGAGTCAAGGGTGATCGTAAATCCCGCAGATGAGCCCCCAAATGAAAGACCCCCAGAACTGGGAAGATCCTTACTCAAGTCTCAGGATGACTCGACCACCCAATGACTCACAAGAGACTGAACTTGCTGCAATCACATGAGGTTTATTGGGGATACCAGTACCGGGGTCGATCTCGTGACCTTGCTGGCCAGAGGAGTTTGACCCCGAACACAAGAAGTGAGGGGTATTTAAGGGAAAAACCACAAGCTGGGGGTAGGGAGAGGGTTACCAAGGAAACATAAAAACAGTGGAAAATTTCAGAGAGACCCAACCCAAGGTATTCAGTTAGGGAGGGGAACATAT
>NW_022196904.1:25664954-25672198 GCF_008632895.1 Mastomys coucha
CTTAATTTAAAAAAAAAAAAAAGTAGGGGTATGAAGAGTTGGCTAGGTGGTTAATAATAGCACTTGCTGCTTTTCTAAAGGACTTAAATTTAGTTCTCACGTGGCTCAGAACTGCCTTGTAACTTCACCTTCAAGGGGGGGATACAATGCCCTCTACTGGACTCTACAGGTGCTGCACATATATATGCACACACAGACAGATAAACACATGCACAGATTGGTTTTTTTTTTTTTAAATCTTCTAAAAATCTAATTAATTAAGAAAACACCTTCTTGAGCTTGCTAGCCTCTAAGCCCTAGCGCCGATGCCGATGTGCCTGTAAGGAGCGCGTTCTCTTCCCTTTCTCACGCACAGGGCGCTGTGAATGTTCTTTTCAGTGGCTTCTCTTTAGCTATATCATCAAAAGGAAACATTGCAGAGAAGGAAGAATATTCTTCACAGGTGGAAAAGAGGGTTCAGGTGTGGCCTCCCATATGAAAGAGCCAAAGGGCTGCTGCTAACAGAGTAGTTAAAGAACCTCATTATCAGGCTTGGAGGCAAGTTACTTTGTCTCTCCTATAGCGTTTCTGGTCCTTACACATACACGCTTGCCAAGATTTTGACAAAACACATGCAAAAGATATCTTTCATAGATCTATGTCTATGATGTGTATGTCTATGTATTTTGTGTATATTGTGTATATATTGTATGTGGATATGTATGTGTATTGTGTGTATGTGTGTGTATGTGTGTGTGTTTGTGTATTCACACACACACACATACTCTGGGGAAATGCTGAGGCTGATTTCTAGAATGTTCTTTGCATCCTTGGGAACATCTGAGTTGGTGCCCCTGAGCTTGCCTTCTGTGTACATTTATGGCATCCACAACACAGTCCTACCCTGAGGGAGAACACCAAGAACATTACTGCCAGAGAGGCAGAGTACAGTGTGGCCAGTGCTCGGAGGCCACTGTGACTGCAGTGGGGCAGGAGCTTAAGCATCAGGAGAGGGGATGTTTGAGGGCTCAGGGTGGGGGTGAGGATGAGCAGAGCAGCTGGGAAGAGAATATTTCTATCGTTTCTAGAAAGTCATAGAAATACCAAGCACCTTTTAGGCTGAGATCATCTTGGGAAGGCCAGAGACTGGGCAAGAGGGAGGCAGATGGCAGCCAAAGTACAGAGAGTGAGGGTAGGGGTAGGGGTGGGAGTGGAGGGGTTTCCATAGCTCCCTGGAGGGCTGACCTGTCAGCCTTGAGAGGTGAGCCAGGCGTGTTTCTCAATGTAGTCTACTTAGTGTGTACCTGCTGTGAGCCTCCAGCCCCAGGAAGGCAGACTTCTGGCTCAGCAGGAGCCAGGCAGGTCTGCAGGGCACTTGGGGAGGTGCGATGCTGTACTCAGTTTCTTTGACACATTTTTCTCGGCATTCAGCCTTGCATCAGGAATGGAGTCAATGGGGAAAGCGATAGATGATACTGGCTCGAGTCTCGCAGGCAAAAAATTGCAGCTTCTGCTACAGCTACACCTTGTCTGAATTTCAGAATTTCAAGTTTAATTATTGTATGCCTCCCGAGTGCTGGGTTTTCAGACACGGGGGGCCACTCCCAACTTAATGCCATTTTTAATTGGCACATGATACGTAGAATGAGATGTCCTGTGATTTTTGTTTTGTTTTGTTTCGTTTTTGAGGCAGGGTTTCTCTGTGCAGCCCTGGCTGTCCTGGAACTCACTCTGTAAACCAGGCTGGCCTTGAATTCAGAAATCCTCCTGCCTCTGCCTCCCAAATGCTGGGATTAAAGGCGTGCGCCACCACTGCCCAGCTTCTGTGATGTTTTGATATGCATTGCATAATGAGCAGATCAGGGTCATTGGTATATACATCATTTCAAATATTTGTCCTTTTTTTTTTTTTTTTTTTTTTTTTTTTTTTTTTTTTTTTTTTTTGCAGTAGGAATGTTCAAAATCCTCTCTTAGAGTTCATTTAAAACACACATTAGGAGCTGGCTGGCTAGCTTGCTTGGTGGTAATAAAATACACATTAGGGCTGAACAGGGATGGTTCAGTGATTAAGAACATGGATTCAGTGCCTGGCACTCACAAATGGCTCAAGACCATCTGTAACTCCAGTGTTAAGAGAATCTGGTGCCCTCTTCTGGCCTCTCAGGGCACTGCACACACGCAGCGCCCAGGTTCTCATGCACCAAATGCTTAAACACATAAAATAACAAATGAATCTTTAAAGAAACACACACCCTGTTGTTGTTAGCCATAGCCTCCCTACACAACACAACACCAGGAATTAAACAACACCAGGAAACCTGAGTCAGGGTCCACACACCTGCCTAGTTTACGTAGCGCTGAGCCCTTGCCCTTTGCCGGTCACCATGAATAACGAGAGATTCAAGATGAAAAAATGACTTAGCGAGAATCCTGCAGAAACAACTTAATATAATTACAAAGGCATAGCAGATGTGTTGGCTAGTTTTATGTTAACTTCACTAAAGTCATCTGAGAGGAAGGAACTTCAATTGAGAAAATGCTTCTGTAAGATCAGGTTGTAGGCATGCCTGTAAGACATTTTCTTAATTAATGATTGATGGGGGAGGGCCCAGCCCATTGTGGGTGGTACCATCTTTGGCCTGGTGTCCTGGGTTCTATAAGAAAGCAAGCTGAGCAAGCCAGAGGGAGCAAGCCAGTAAGCAGCACCCCTCCATAGCCTCCAGGTTCCTGTCCTGTTTGAGTTCCTGTCCTGTTTGAGTTCCTGCCCTGGCTTTCTTCAGTGACGGCCTTCATATGTGAAATCTTAAGCCAAATGAGCCCTTTGGTTCTGGTCATTCATGGAAGTTTCACCATAGCAGTAAAAACCTTGACTCAGATGAGGATGCTCTGTTAAGTATAAAAGCCACCGTGAGATAGGAATGTCACCGGGAGGCGGCTCTGGCACTGGGCTTTACAGAACAAAGGGGAAATTGGACTTCAGTGATGGGGAAGATTTTCCAGACAAGTGGCATCTGGTAAGAGCAGGGAGTGGCTGGGAATGTTCTTCACATGTCTCAGGGTTTCGAGGACCCCTTAAGGATGATTCAGGGCAGGAGTCTGGGGTATTTACACTAGAGCCCAGGGCCCAGATGACTGGGGCACTCAGGGCAGAGTATACTAGGATCAGGTATGAATTTATAAAGGAGGTTCCTGCCAGTATCCGGTGATTTTTTTTCCTATTATGCATTAGGACAGCAAAATCAGGTCTCTGTTATTGTTTAGACAAGAGCTATGCTGTGTTGAACCAGACCAGACCAGCAGAGGAGTAGGAGGCAAGATCTGTCTGTCAATCAGGGCTGGAGCCACAAAAGAGAGGAGCACCTGAGAGGTGTCTCCAGATGTGGAAACAGAGGGCTAGGAAGAATCTCCTCCTTTCTAATTGCAGGGTGGCAAGGCATCCTGCTTCACAGGAGCTGTGTGAGACTCCCTGGGTCACAGCTTCCAGCTTGAAAGCTGTGGAGATGAGACTCTAGGTACAGTCTCCACCCACCATCCACCGGTGCTGGATTCCACAATAAGTCACCCTCAACAACACACACTCCTGCCTTTAATAGATCATGAACTGCCCAGCACAAGCAGTCACATCTCCATGGACTGTATACAGTGTGTCTTTTCTGCTTTAAAAACAAAAACAATGTATCTTTATTTTAGGTAAAGCTGTACCTCACCCTTAGGGTATTCGAAGCAGGGTGCTTTCCAATGTAGGAATCCCAGGGATGACTGTCGAAAATGATCCACCATCATCTGTTCAAACAAGTCAAGTCCTGTAGTTGGCATGCCCATTCCTCATTGCTGTGGGATTCAGCAATTTTGTCATCTCTTCCTGGGAAAAAACAAAAGAGGGACAGATACTAGCTGGCCTCCACAGATGTGGGTCACCACAGTCACTGGGCACTGCCACTCTTAAGATTAAAGAAGATGCTTGCATTTGACTCTTGCTCCCTCTGGATTCTTTCAACTGTTATGTATTATACTTACAAGGAGCTGTGCTGGGCACTGACACAGTCCTGGTACAGGAAAGAAGTTTCACAGGAAGGCCATGGAGTTGGGACTTTTTACACTAGGCATTGGTATTTGAGCTGAAGCCCGTGTCTCCCTATATCTAGAGAAGGCCCCTGTGCACACTTTGTTCCTGTAGCAGTGATTTAAAAAAATAATTTAAAAAATGAAGACCTGGAAGAAAGCTGCTACAGCATACACACAACATAAAACCAATAAGGAAATAGCACCGGAGGGAGGGCTGGCAAGATGGCTCAGTGGGGCTGGAGAGATGGCTCAGCGGTTAAGAACACTGACTGTTTTTCTGAAAAGTCCTGAGTTCAAATCCCAGCAACCACATGGTGGCTCACAACCATCTGTCATGAGATCTGACGCCCTCTTCTAGGGTGTCTGAAGACAGCTACAGTGTACTTACATATAATAAATAAATAAATCTTAAAAAAATAAAAAAAGATGGCTCAGTGGATAAAGTGCTTGCCAGGAAAGCTGGAAACCCGTGGTTGATCTCTGGAATGCATGAATACTAAAATAGACCCATTCTCACAGCACTTGATAATAAAAGTCATGTGACCGTTCTCTGAATAGCTTGGCTGCACCGGATGTGCTCACTCCTGCAGTGAAGATTTGATGCCTGGGAGGTCATGAAGGTGACATTGCAGAGGAATGCAAGCAGAAGCCTGTTAGACACTCTTCCTCCCCAGCTACTAGCACAGGGTCAGATACGGATCTGAGTAGCTGAACAACCATGTGGAGTGTAGTTCCAGACTGTTCCAGGAACAGCAGGAAGCTGCGAATACCAAGCTTTGGGCTACCAGAGTGGTCGGTGTGGGTAAGTACAGGGATGGGGACCCTGGAGGAGGGGTGGGCTGGGCAGCTGAGTCTGTCAGCAATGAGCAGAGCTTGCGTCCACTGAGGGGCAGCTGGGGAGGTTTTGGAAGCAACTGACTCAGTGACAATTAGAGAGGACAACCCATCTGAGGGGAGCATAGAGCAGAGGCTGAAGTATAAAAGGGTCTCTCTCTCTCTTTCTCTGTCTCTCTCCATTAATTTCTTCATATTTTATGTGTATAGATACTTTGCTTGAACACATGTGTATATATGTTCCATGTGAATGTGTGCTATACAGGGAGAACAGAGAGGCTTGACCCTCCCCTGGAAATGGAGGTAGAGATGGTTGTTAGCTGCCATGTGGGTGCTGGGAATTGAACTGGGTCCTCTGGAAGAGTATTACATACTCTTAAATGCTGAGCCATCTCTTCAGGACCAACTCTTTGTGTGTGTGTGTGTATGTGTGTGTGTGTGTGTGCGCGTATATGGTGTGCATATATGTGTGTGTATGGTGTGCACATGTGTGTGTGTGGTGTGCATATATGTGTGTATCTGTATTATTTCTTTGGATGTATGTGTGTATCTGGATTATTATCTGTGTCTGTGTATATATGCATATGTATGCCTGTGTGTTTGTGTGTGTGTCTATGTCTGTGTGTGAGATGTGTGTATGGTTTGTATGCATATGTGTATGGTTTGTAAGTGTGAATGTATGTGTATGTGTGTCTGTGTTTATGTCTGTGTATCTGTGTGTGTCTGTGTCTGTGTATCTTTTAAAGATTTATTTATTTAATTAATTATTTTTATGTGTATGAGTACACTGTAGCTGTACAGATGGCCGTGAGCTCCGGCGTGATACACTGTAGCTGTCTTCAGATGCACCAGAAGAGGGCGGCAGATCTCATTACGGATGGTTGTGAGCCACCATGTGGTTGCTGGAATCTGAACTCAGGACCTTTGGAAGAGCAGTCAATGCTCTTACCCGCTGAGCCATCTCACCAGCCTATGTTTGTGTATTTTAAGACAGTACTCATATCTGAGTTTGAGTCTCATCCAAACTACAAAGTGATGCTTGTCTTTAAAATATTGTTAAGTCAGCCAACAAATATTATAAACACCTGATCAATAATAGTGTTTAAGGATACAACCATTCTCAGGACATGAAAAGTATCATCTTTGGAAGATAAACATAAAGTAAAAGCAACTCTCGATGTTAAAACATGTTGATAAAACGAAACGCTTTCTGGAGAAATACATGATGCTGATGTCATAGAGAACAAAGGGTCTTGAGGAGGTCATGATGATAAAGATTTGTAGTGATGTCTGAAGGGACCTAGCTGAGAAGAAATGGGGACCAGAGTGTCTGTGCAAAGGCTCTGGGGTAGGTGTTCAGAGCAGAGGGAGGCTGCTGCATGCCTGAAGCAACAAGAGAAAGGAGCTAGGTGACAATGTCACAGGGCTACTGGGTCATCGCAGAGGGCTCAGTGAGAGGCATGGAGAGGGTGACGGTGAGTGATCACCGTGGCTGCTGTGGCTGATCAGGATCAGTAATGATCACCACCATGCAATCAAATGACATGCTGAGGGGTGCCAGTCAAGTTCCCAGGGTTGCTGCACCACAGCGGTGATGTAATGTGTTGTATTAAATAGACTAGAAACTTGATAATTACCTAGCATCCGTTCACAGGTGATGTGTTCTATCCGGCGTGCGGTTAGCAGATTATTCCATGCTTGTTGTAGGGCTCTACCAATTAATTAGCTGTTTTGATTGGGCCGTGGAAACATACTTCTAATGCGGATAGGCTTTTTCACAAATCATCTCATTACTTTAATAGGGCTTTCGGTGTGTGTGTGTGTGTGTGTGTGTGTGCTAGTGCACATGCGTGCTCTCCAAGCATATGTAAGAGACCAGGGTCGAAAGGTCTGTTTCTCTGGCCCTCACTAAGTCCTTCTGGAGGGCTGGTATGAAGGGAGAATGTAAGGTGTAATGTAAGAATGTAATGTAAGGCTCCTGGTATGGTTCCTCTGTTGGCCACAATGGCCACAATGGACAGGCACAGTCATGGTGACCTCAGGGAAAGGCGACTGTCACATGGCCCAGGCTGGTAGCCTGACCCTTGGTGTGCAGGAGATGCCAGCATGTCTTCCTGCACACTCCCCAGGTGTCCTGGGAAGTACGGAATTTGGAGAAGTAATGAGTCAAATTGATCCTCACCAATCCCTGGGTGAGGACCGGGGCTGGAAAGCCAGGGTGTCCTATGCCTGCAGAAAGCCTGGCCAGAAAGAGCTGGAGTCTAAATTAGCTACTATTCTGTTGCTGTGATACGACCATAACCAGCAACAGCTTAAGGGAGGAAAGAGTTTATTTTCGCGGACTGGTTTTTTTTTTTTTGTTTTGT
>NW_022196904.1:25672309-25687733 GCF_008632895.1 Mastomys coucha
GGCCTCGAACTCAGAAATCCACCTGCCTCTGCCTCCCAAGTGCTGGGATTAAAGGCGTGCGCCACCGCAGCAGACTAGACTTCATAATGGCAGGGAAGGCAAGACCACAAGCATCTGGAACAGGAAGCCGGTTGATCCACACAGGAAGCAGAGAGCGTTCTGGCCGGAAGTGGGGCGAGGCTGTAGCTCCTCAAAGCCACACCCAGTGACCTCCGGCAAGGACCCACCTCCTAAAGGCTCCTCAACTTGCCCAAACAGCTTGCCAACTGTAGACCTAAAGTTCAAATACGGAGGTCTCGGGGACATGATTTATTCAAACCACCATAGTCTTAGCCCAAGCCCTGCTGGCTTCAGGGAGCTTTTCGGGGTACATTTTCAGTCCTGGATTGGGTATGGGAGCATTCTTTAATGGCAGCACAGATAACCAGTGGTTATGAGGCCAGACAGCTGCTCCTTCATCCTTTGTTCCTGGGCCACTCGCTCCTGTCTGTACAATTCATCGGCCCCTGCGCGTGTGCGCGGTGACTCAAAATCAAGCACAAGCAGACTCTGTGCGCTTCAGACTGTTCATAGAAATAAGTCCACTGTCTTGAGTTCAAGGAGGATTTCGGAAACATGGGAGCCTGGGGTGACGGCACGCGCCTGGAATCCCAGCACTGGGGAAACCAAAGCAAGAGGCTCTCAAGTTTGAGGTGAGCCTCTGCTAGCCAGTGAGAACGTATCTCAAAAAAATAGTTAAAGTAGTAAATTTTATATCTATTTTATGAAACAAAAGTAAGAGGCTGGCAAGGTATCTCAGTAGTAAAGGCACTTGCTGCCAAACCTAATGACATTAGTTCAAATCCTCCATGACCCACCCACACTGTGCAAGGAGAGAACTGACTCCTGCAAACCACACACACACACACACACACACACACACACACACACACACACACGTTATAAATGAAAACTGTAATGTTAATACTTGCTAGTAATCTAAGTTAGTATTCCTGGGCTTCTGTGTGAAAGTGGACACAGGAGCCCAGGTCCCAGGCCATCACTGGAAGGCTACAAGAGGCCTGGGAAACTGTAGATAATTTTTGAAAGACCTAAATGGTGGGAAGGCAGAGTGTGCGTGCTGAGCACACTTTCTTCATACCTCTTCACGTAATGTTATAGCTGAAGTGTTGTTGAAGTCATTTAGTAATATTTTGTAAAGATTTCCCCATTATCCAGAAATTGGAAAACATTATGAAACAGGGAGTGTTGGCACACACTTATAATCCCTGACTTGGAAAGCTGAAGCAGGAGGATGTCAAGTTCAAGTCCAGCCTGTGCCGCATAGTAAGACCATTTCTCAAAAACAAAAACAAAACAACAACAAAAAAAATCAACAAAACATTGTGATTGCTGTATGATATTCCATGAGATTCATATGCCGTAGTTCACATGGGTGATGTTTCTTCTAAATGTTTATAATATAAACAGGAGGCTAGAGAGATGGCTCATCGGTTAAGAGCACTGACTGCTCTTCCAAACTTCCTGAGTTCAATTCCTGGCAACCACATGGTGGCTCACAACCACCTGTAAATGAGATCGGACGCCCTCTTCTGGTGTGTCTGAAGACAGCTACAGTGTACTTACATATAATAATAAATAAATCTTTTTTTAAAAAAAAACCAGTTCAGTCAACATCATGGGGCATAATTTCTGTTGACACATGATCCTTTTTCTGGGAGCGGTCTCTAGAAGTAAAATTATTTGAGTACAGAATTGAGCCCTGTGCTGGTCAGTTTGCTTATCACCTTGACAGGCTGGAACTATGTAGGAGACAAGCATCTGGGGCATGCTTGTGAGGGATTATCTAAGTGGAGATTCAAAGACTCACCATTGTGGGTGGAAGAGCCCACAGGCCGGGGTCCTGGACTGCGTGAAAGGAGAGAGCCAGCTTGTAGGGAGAATAGCTTATGTCTGTCTGGATGTGGCCCCTGTCAATAATAAATCTGATGGACTATGGCTTAGGCAGGAAATAGGAGATAGCATACCCAGGAGGCAGAAAGGATTCTAGGATAGAGCCAGCCATGGGAGGAGTCCCCCATGGAAGATGTGACAAGACAGATGCATGGCACCTGAGCATAGGAAACCAACCATGTGGCAGAATGTAGGTTAAGATAAATGGGATTTCATAAGTTATGATTCTAGTCAGAGAAGAGCCTATCTGTATGGCCAAGGTATTCGTAAATATATTTTGAATCTGAGTCTTATTTCTGGAAGCATGGGAAAAGGCTGGGAGGAGAAAGAACCAAACTTCTACAACCAGCTGAGCATCAATGCTCATCTCTCTGACTCTTAACTGTAGTATGCGACCAGTAGCTTCATGTCACCACCCCCCCATTCTCCCTCTCCCACTCCCACCTTTCCTGCCACAATGGACTTCCCTCCAACTGTGAGCCAAATGAAGCCTCCTTCCTCAAGTTGCTTTGGTCTGGTATTTTATCCTTTGAGTCTCTGCCCAGTTAGTGCCCGGTTTGGATTTTCCCCTTTGACATCCTTATCTTGCTGAGTTAGCCTTCTCTAGTCCCCAATGCACCTACTGTCCTGGTGCTGCTTCCATACAAAGAAAGAGACCTTGATCTAACGACCACCCTGAAGGGTGCTGTCAATACAACTTGTAGGCTGCCTAAGATTGTAAGCATCAGCTTTGAAGGTGAACCTGACCAAGCGGACGGAACCAAGGTAAAGCCTTTGGTTGGTACCAGACTCCTGGAGTTGACTCAGAGGCCCTGCACCCCTCCAGAGGCCATGCACCTCCAGCCAGGATCATTTTTGCCTACTCCTGTGACTGCAAAGGGGCAGAGAGATTCCCCATGGTGTGGCAGAGGGTCAAGGGTTGCTGAGTGGATATTTATTGCCAGCTGCCAGCTCCTCGGCAGTGCCACAGGGAGCTGATGGTCTCAGGAGTTCCAGGGTGGGGAGACTTTGCAAAACTCTCAGAGAGTCGTCCCGAAACTTCTCTTGTGCTGTGGCTGTTGGAGCCCACCCGCCCCTAAAACTCACCTTCCCAGAAATGCCACTGGGTTTGAGGCTTTGGGTCTCATGTTATTTTCATCAAGTCAGACCCTCCTCTTAATATATTCAACAGACATCTGACCATTGTGATAACCCTGATGGGCGGCAAGGAGGGCAAATTAGCTAAAAGATGATTGATTTTTTTTTTAATGCAGTTTTATCTTCAACCTTTCCCAGCAACGTGCTATGCCAGGGCAATCATTTCTTCTCCCAGGTATTTGCCAGTGTAGAGATTGCACATCTATTTACGGCTGCCTGGAAGCCGCATAATTACAATATGGTCCAAGTGCCCATTTTCTTTCCCTGACTACAAATAGGGATCAATCGAATTTTAAACGACCGCTGCAGGGCTGGCTCCCGATCGTGACCTTTGTAAATGATTACAGCTCACCACTGTTGCTATCTGCCCAGAGAAAGCGAGCGGGTAGCACTTTCTAACTGGCATTTGATCTGGATGTGAGCCAAAGACATTCCAGGTGAAAATGGACAATGGGCAGTGGGTGGGGAGAAAGCCTTGCAGGTTTTCCTCCCAGGCCTGTGAACCCTGCCTGTGCATCCCACCAGCATGCTCTGCCATGCCATGTCTCTTCCTGTGTTCTGTGAGTGTTTTGTTTTGTTTTGCTACATCACAGAACACATGGCTGAGCTGGGCTGGTCCTTTGGTGAGGGGGGCGGAGAACAAATTCAGCATGTCCCTGGAAGCTATACTGCTTCATGGAAAAAAATTGTTTGGCAGAAGGAAGTTTGATGCCTCCAGTGAAGGAAGCCAAGCCCACCTTCAGGTAAGCAAACCATACTGGAAGAACTCAGGTGCGGACTCAGCCTCAGCCTCAGCTCCTATTTAACTGTCCAAGATGTTTCCTAGAGCTAACCCTTTTGATTTGGGGTACAACTGTGTGTTTGAAACCTTCAACGCCCATGTTGCTTTTTGAGCCACATCTCTGAACTCAGGGCCCCTTGTTTCGGATAGGTGGTAAAGTCTGTCCCTGCCTCCTCAAAATCACTCGGGTTGATGGTGCCTTTAATCCCAGAATTAAGGAGGCAGAGGCAGGAGGATCTCATTTGAGTTTGAGGCCAGCCTGGTCTACATAGCAAGTTCCAGGTTGGTCAGGACTAAATAGAAAGACCCTGTTTCAAAAACCAACCAAGCAAAGATCACACGTATCTGTTTAATGGCAATGAAAGGGCCATGTGCCAATGAAGGACAGGGTAGCACAGGATGCCCCATCAGAAGCATCCTGAGAGAAACAACAGAGGGGGAAAGGTTTATGTTTTCCATGGTTTCAAAGAATTTCACTCCATCACGGTGAGGGAGGGCATGGGATGTTTACGGCAGTGGGATCGCTGAGTCTTGCTGTTCACGTGGTGGTGGATGGCTCAGGAACAGAGAGTGAGGCAAGCATCAAGGGTGGGGTTTAACCTTCAAAGACTCACCCTTTAGGGTGGCAAGATAGGTCAACCAGTAAAGGCATTTGTCACCAGCCTGATGACCTGCTTTAGATTTCTAGATTTCTAGATTTCATTGTGGATGAAGAGAACCAACTTCCGAAGGTTGTCTGCTGTCCGCCACACGTGCTCCATGGTATGTATATGTACTCCTTCAAAATGCAAACAAACAAATGTAATTTAAACATTAAATAAAAAGACCTAATTCCTAGTGACCCACTTCCTCCAGCCAGGCTCCACCCCCTAGACGTCGCTCAGTCTCCCGACTGCTAACTGGAACAAGTGTTCAGGCATCAGCTGGTGGGGCCCGTCTCCATTCACACAGTGCCTAGCTTCTGTTTCTTTTGCTTTTTGGAATGTGCTTGTCATCTTTATGCATGGACAGTGAGAAGAGTCAGTCATCTCCATTCATGTTTGTCAGCCTTTTCTTCCATATGTTCCAAAAAAGGGTCGGTGATAGCCATATTTTTTGTTTTGAATGAGTGAGTTTATTAAGCATATAGCAAGCCAAAGTGAAAGACTAAATAGCAAATAGCAAATGGATGGACAGATGGACAGATGGATGGATAGATAGTAGATAATAGATGGATAGATGATAGATGGATGGATAGACAGACATGATGGATGGAGAGATAGACTGGATGGATGGATGGATGGACAGACATGATGAATAGACAGACAGACATCTCCAAATCAAATGCTCACAACATCCAGCAGAAACTAATTGGGGAAACTGGCTGAAGTTCCCAATCAAGATTTCTCTCCATAGCTGAATGTCCAGCTTCTCTTTCCCACTGAAGATACTTTTAAACCATAGAGAAACAATAGTAACATCTATTGAAAATAGATTACCTTCTAGAAGCTAGACCCTGTCTCAAAAAAAAAAAAAAGTGGAGCCACATACGATGGCACGTATCTTTAATCCCAACACCCAGGAGGCAAAGGCAGGTGGATCCTTGTGATCTCTGCTCACCTGGTCTACAGAGTGAGTTTCAGGCAAAGCCTGCGGATAGAGTCCTCTCCCTATCCCTCACCCATCTATATACTTCTAGCCCCTTCCCTTTATTTCTTGTGTCTCGTTTGCTGGGGATAACAGTGATCTGTCCTTTCTAGTTGGTCCCATTGGTCCCATTGTGTGTGTGTGTGTGTGTGTGTGTGTGTGTGTCCGAAGTCGATGTCAGATGTCTTCCTTGATTGCTATCTACCTTATTTTTCGATAAAGCGTCTCTCACTGAAGCTGGAGCTCACCAAACCAGTCTAGGCTGGCTGGCCAATGAGTTCCAGGGATCCTCCTCTGTCCACCACCCCCATCCCCACCCCCAAGCCCAGTGGTCACCAGTGCATGCCCCTGTGCCTGGCTTTTTAATGTGGATGCTTGGGGGGGGGTCCAAACTCAGGTCCTCAGGCTTGCAGGGTGGGCACTTACCAAGTGAGCCACCTTGCCCTCCCATCCCCGCCCCTTCAGTTTTAATGTAGAAATGCTGGCAGGCTCCAGTCTTTCAAGCACAGCTATTTCAATTACGCTATAGCCAAGGATTACAGTGTGAGACAGCCAGCTTAATCCCCAAATATCTTGTCAATCTGAAAGCATGAGATGTATTTTGTGTGCTCTCAGGATGGGCTCCTTAATGCGGCCCTGGATGCAGCGGCTGATCTGAGCCTAGAGCCAGCATTGAGAACTGCCATCCCAGAGCCGTGGGACATCGCCAGACATTTCACACTCACCACATCTGGAGACTGTGAGCCATTCCGACCGACCAGTGAGGATGCCCGGATGCCTTTGTTTGAGATTACCTTTGTGTTCGTGCCCCGGAGAGCAGAGACTTGCTGATTGCAGTGTTTACATGTGTACATGCAAGTGTTTTCTAAGACGCTTACATTAGTGTCATGTTTTGCAGCTGATGCAGAACAGCAGGACTTAGGTGAGAATCTGTAATGCAAAATCTACTGCTCCTGGGAAGAGAGGAAACAGAGCGCATGAGGCAAGAACACCTCTTGTAGCTCCCCTCCACCTTGGTGACTAGAGTGTTAATGGTTGCTCTAAGTGGGACGATGGCCTGTGTCCTTAAAGAGTCTCATTTGCTCATAAAGTCACCAAGAAGCCTCCAAGGCAATGCCTCCTCTGCAGAATTCTGCTAATCCTAGTGAGACATATACATACAGGCATGTGCACACACATATGTACATACATATCTGTATACATATCTGTATTTATATGCACATACATAAATACATAATAAGTGCACACACATATATGTACATATCTACATTAATATATACATACACATAAACATATACTCATATACATGTACATATGTAATATCCATATTTATATACACATACACATGCATAAAAACACATGCAAAACACATACTCATGTATATGCATATATACATATATACATATACATATTCATATACACATACACATTCACGAACACATACTCATATGTATATACATATATACATATTTACATATGTACATCTCCATATTCATGTATACATACACATATAAAAACACATAAGGGTAAACATATACTCATACATATATACATGTATAAACATGTACATATTCATATAACACACATGTATAAATACATATAAGCATATACACATACTCATATATATATATATACATATACATACATATATACACATATAAATATACACATAGATACCAATAGGACCTGGTGGCACAGAACTATAATCCTGGCTAGTAAGGAGCTGAGGCAAAGGGATCACAATTTTCAGGTAAGAAAATGTTTAAATTACAGAGAGAGCTCAAAGATAGCCCAGCAACTTCTCAAGACTCTATCTTAAAACAAAAATTGAAAAAGGAAGTAAGCCAGTTGAGAAGGTAGCTCAGTGGTTTGGTGCTTGCCTTGTAAATGCAAGAGCATACATAGGTCTGATCTCCAATGCCTCAAAACAAAACAGAATGGGAACAGCAAAGGCACAGAAGTGGGGCGAGAAGCTTTGCATGGGCTCAGCCTCACCCCATCCTTAACCGCTTCCCAGGCACTTGATCAGGATTCCATGTCTGTTCATGAAGGCTGATCTGGCTGCCAGCTCCTAGTCTAAATTCATCAGTAAGGAAAAGGATAAATTCCAGGTATCCTGAGATTCTAGAACAATTCACTTCTATAATAAAGTAATTATAGTAGTTTATCTCCAGCCCAGCCCAAGTTCCAGGGGATGAATGCCTTCTTGACTCTGCAGGCGCCTGATACATGTGCATGTGGTACTCACACAGACACATAAAGAGATGTAGATCTTTTCAAAGAGGATGTCCTGGGTACTGTTTCATTTCCTCTCTCTCTCTCTCTCTCTCTCTCTCTCTCTCTCTCTCTCTCTCTCTCTCTCTTTCTCTCTCTCTCTCTCTCTCTCTCTGTGTGTGTGTGTGTGTGTGTCCATCCTGCCTGCATATATGTCTGCACACCCTGGTACCAGAGGAGGCCAGAAAAGGGACATCAGATCAGAGACCCTGGAAATGGAGTTCTCAGACAGTTATGAGCTACAATGTTCCCTAATTGATTCTTGATTTGTATATAAAGAAGGCTAGGAGCCAATTGCTGGGCAGAAGGTATAGGTGGGACTTCTGGGTCCCAAGAGGAAAAAGAGATGCAGGGAAAGAGAGGGGCTTTTTTTCTGTCACATTTTGGAATGAGAAGCACACAGCAATCACATAAGATCTAAGGGCAGCCTTGACAAATTGAGTGTGTGTTCTTTACGCATGGATTCAAGGGTCTTGAATGGGGGCTGGTAACATGACCCTTCCTAGAGCAAGGGTCTCAGGAGTGGGCTGGTGGAGCAGTTGACTCCTGGAGCAAAGGTGGCAGGAAAGAGAAGCTGGATCAGTGTTGTCGGCACCGATCCAGCTGAGCCCGGTGGAGTAAAAGGGAGCAGGGCTGGTAGCGCAGCCACGTATTTATAAAACTACGACACCTCTCCAGTCCCTTGGGTTTTGTTTTAAACCATTTCCCCTTGGATTAGAACATTTAAACATTTAAAACATTTCCCCTTAGGCCCTGCCCCTTTACTCCTTCCTCTCTGTGGTACCTCTCCTGACCTACTCTCCTCTTTCCCAAAGCATTCTGCAACTTTGCCCTCCGCCTGGCTTAGAGACTGCTCCAGCTCTGCCCATTGCTAGGAAAGTTTTGTTTTTCTACTTGGAAAGGTTTTCCCTCCCACCTTTGTGGCATGAAGTGGAAACTTAAGGGTTCTTTGGGAAGTCAGTTGTGTTGGATGGTGTTTTGTTAAAGCAAACACGTGAAGGAAGCAGACGCAGGTAAAAGGCTAAAGCAGACACAGGAGAAAGGATGTTCTGCTAAAGCAAAGCCGTGGAAGGACACGTGATGAAGGATTCTTCGATAACGACACACATGTATTGGTCCACCTTACGTTATGTTGGGACTCCACAGAGAGAAATGAACCAAGAAACTTCTGATGGTGTGCCAAGGCTACTTGCTGCTTCTATGGACTTGGGCCAATTAGCAGAGTGATGTCAGTTCAAACAGACTCATGTGCTGAGACAAGATACATGGTGAGGCAAGACCCATGGAGGACATGAGATGTTTGGAGGAAATATAAATAGGGCTCAACAGATTGTGTGAGAGGCTTGGCTTGCAGGTAGAGCTGTGCAATGCTTGTCAGGCTTGTTGGGCTTGAGTCATCACTGATCTTCACTTCTCCTAGAGAACTTCTCCTGGCATCCCTGCTGGTTCTAATCCTGGTGTTTATCCCTCCTGCTGACTCATGCCGATTCCACTGAGGCCTAGCTGTTCTATTTTAGTTATGCCACCGATGCTGTTATCCCGACACTACTGAAATGGACTGCTGATATATCCAAGAAGTGTTTGAGAGTGGATCAAGCTGCCACTGCTGACCTGTGAACTGAACTGCTGATTTCCTGACAGTGCAGATGGGAGTTGCTCCAAAGAACCATCTATAAACAGGTCCACTTCCCCCGTATCCTTTCTTTTCCACCACCTCTGGTGGGTGGTAGGCTAGAAGAGAGGTTAAAGCATTTAAGAACCATCATTAAAAATAGGATTAGGGGCTGGTGAGATGGCTCAGTGGGTAAGAGCACCAACAACTGCTCTTCCGAAGGTCCTGAGTTCAAATCCCAACAACCACATGGTGGCTCACAACCACCCGTAATGAGATCAAATGCCCTCTTCTGGTATGTCTGAAGACAGCTACAATGAATCACACCAGAGCGAGCGGGGCCAGAGTGAGCGGCTGGCAGAGGTCCCGAGTTCAATTTCCAGTAGCCACACACAGGATGACTCACGGCCATCTGTACAGCTACAGTGTACTCATACACATAAAATAAATAAAATAAATCTTTTTAAAAAAAATAAAAAAGTAAAGTTACAGTAGGGGCTTCTCCTGGTCATTCAGCCCACAGCCCAGAGTGCGTGGTGGGAAACTGCTGTCCCTGTTCACAGCCTCTGTGCCGCCTGTCACCTCATGTAACGTCCCACACCATTGACACTTAGTGTGTTCTTCGTAGCGCTCAAAATGGCATCTGAAATGACCTTGTTTATTTGTCCATTGTCATCCCTGCCTGAATTTAAATCTCCTGGAGACAGATCTATGTCTGGGACTGGCTTAGTCACACTGACCCCTGACGTTAACTGGTGCCTGCCACTTGGAAGTCAGTCTACGAATGGTGGCTCAGTGATAATCATAAGATAGATAATCATAAGATAGCCTGTGAAGCCAGTGGCCTGGTAGATAGCCCCACCACTTGCACATGCTAAGTATGTGGAAAATGCATTAGGAAGGAGGCCTCAGACCTCACAGGCTTTGGGAAGGTCTGCTTCACATTCCCAGACAGGCATCCCAGGGTAGATCTGCATCTCAGGTGTCCTCCGGGAACCTGGTCCTGCCTTAGGCACTCAGCAGCCTGCCGTTGACCACAGATAGACCCTTGTCTGGTGATGGGCCTCCCAGGACTCTGTGTCACTCACCAGGGCTCCTGTCTCTGGGATCTTACTCCCTTCCCTTTTCTGCCCTGACCTCTGTAGATAGAAGGTCTCAGCTCACTTAAGGGACTGAAGAGTGCTAGGGACATGGGTGTTGGCTGAATAAAGGTAGCATGGGGACCCTGTCTTGCCATTCTGGTCTCAGCTGCTCTTCCTGACTGTGACCCACAAGCTTTTAGAGGCTGTGGCACCAAAACAGGCCCGAAAATGCCTTCTGGTTTAAGGTTCCCTCTTCAGCCGGTGCGCACTTTGTGTCAGCAGGATTGGTGGGGCCAGCAACAGCTGTACTTCAGTGCTAGCCTGTCTCCTGTGAAGCAGGCAGAAATAATGACTACCTTCTGTGCGTCGCTGGGGCCCTGGCTTGTCAGATGCCAGGGCTCCTTTTCTGTTGCTGTTGTACTTTTGATTGAGGGCAGATAAGAGGTCAGCTTCTCACTTCACCCAGAGGGCAGCATCCTGCCTCCCAGGCCTCCTCTGCAGACCTACACACCTGCATGCCTGTATACCTGAGAGCGCACGCCACTACACCTGTATACCTGCATTCATACACTCGCACACCCGAGATCTACCCATCTGCCTGCCTGTTTTGCCTGTGTATATCAACTCTTGGATACAATAACATGCATGCAAACCTGCAAACTTACAAATCTGCATGCATGATACCCTTTTACCCAAATACTTAGACACCTGCAAATTTACACCCTCACTGTCTTAGTTACTTTTCTGTTGCTGTGGTAAAGCACCATGGTCAAGACAGCTTATAGAATAAGGGTTTATTTCCTATATACATTCCAGAGGAACAATCTATTACCGTCCTGGTGGGAAAGTGTGGCAGCAGGCAGGCATGGTGACTGGAGCAGCAGAGGGCACACTCACATCCAAAACCTCAAACAGGAAGCAGAGAGAGCAAACTTGAGTCTTTAGACTCTCAAAGCCCTCCCCCGCACCCCCAGTGACATACTTCCTCCAACAAGGCCACACTTCTGACCCTCCCCAAACAGTGCCATCAAATGGAGCCAAGCATCCTAGTGCCTGAGAATCTATGGGACATCTCATTCAAACCATTGCATGTGGGTACATAACCTGCAGGTGTGTAAGCATATAAGTGTGTAGGTGTAGAATGTGTGCTTACACACCTGCGTACCAGGATGCATGCAGATACACATGCATGGACACTTACAGACTTTACAGACTTGCATACTTGCACATCTGCCCACAGCCTTGAGCCACCTGTGCCTCTCATCCTCAGGCTCAGTGCCTTCCTCTACTGGACCCCCAAGGTCATCATTCCCTAATCAGGGGTGGCTGCTCTTGTCCCTCTCCCTGGCCTCTTGCCTCCTATGCCCGATTCCAAGGTTTCTGGTGGCCTTTCCCTCTGCACTGGATACTCTCTGCATTCAGCCTTGCTTAGCTGAGCCTTGCCTATGACAACCTAAGAGAGTAGCGTGTGGGGGGTGGTGTGGGGCGATCCCTGGAGTCTACAGAGTGTGGATGTGCCAGCACAGTGGGGAGATTCCCTTCTACTCAGGTTCCTTAGGAAGCAGTTTCTGAGTCTTCCCACCCACTCAGCTGTGAAATGGGACTGTGGTCCACACCCACAGATCTGCGAAGACGCCTTGTCTCCTTGCTGGCAACTGTTTCTTTACCTCCTGAGGAGTGCTAAGAGATGAAGGTGATTACTGACCCAAGGCTCTGGCAGGAGGAATCAGAAGACACGGAAAGTACAAGCTTTTACTCACAGGCAAGAGCTTCAGGACAAGTTCCAGTGTCCTGGGTGTAGGTGAGCAGTGACATCAAAAATGCATACAGGGGCTTGAGATGTGGCTCAGTGGTTAAGAGTGCTTGGTGCTCCTCCAGACGACCCACCAGAGTTCCAGCCCCAGCACCCACACTGAGCATCTCACAAGTCCCTGTTATTTAAGCTTCAGGAGATCTGGCGCCCTCTTCTGGCCTCTTCAGGTACCTGTACCCACATGTGCATATACCACTACATAGACCCCACATGTAAACATAATTTTTAAAAATTAAAAAAAAGTCAAAACCTCCTAAATGATAGAGCAAAAGATATGTCAGTCAGAAGTACAAAAAAATTGGACAGTTCACCTAACTAGAGAAAATTAAATGGATGTGTATGATTCCACCACCATTCCCTTTGTCCCTCAGCTGCATGACCTTCAGCATCATGGGCTACAACCTGTAAATAGAAGTTGCTTATGACCATGGGATTTTGCTCTCAAGGTCCAGCCTCCTTCTAACCCTTTGCTTTTTCCCAGACTTAGGCAAAGCCATTCTAGCTGAGAAATAAATGAGTTATTTTTAGTCCTTTAATGGTGTTCATGAGCTCGTTCCTTCCTTTGGCCTAAGGCCCAGTGGGACCATCAAAGGGATTTTAATACTAAGGTTGAAAAGGGAGAGGGTCCTTGCTGGTCACTTATTCCCTGATTGCCCCTCTCCAGCTAGAACCCAGGGCACTCCTAGGAAGCAGAAGCCAGGCCTCTCATTTACTGCCATGCATTTCCTTTCAGAGTAAGTTCTTTTAAACAGAACTCTCTGGCTCCTATCCCTTGTTAGAGAGGGGTGCCTCAAGCCAGAGGCTCTCTACAGACTCCGCCTCCCATTCATCTCTCTGCCAATTTCACAACCTGTGTTTTCGGCTCTATGCTCCCAAATGGATAGTGGAGTTTCCCCTGAGTTGGTTGGGGCTGGCTTGGTGGAGAGCAGACACAGCTCCCCATAGGTCAAGGCTCAAGAAAACCTTTCCTAGTGAAGTTCTAGGCCTGGACATCATTCCTTCCCTGGTCCCTACCCCCAAGCAAATCAGATCTATGATGAGTGATGCAGAAATGTAGCCTATTGGGCCAACAAGATGGCTGAATGGGAAAAGGTACTTGTTGCCAAATCTGATGACTTGAGTTCGATCCCTGATACCCATGTGTTGGACGAGAGAATAGGCTCCTGGAAGTTGTCCTCTGCTTTCTACTCATGTGCCCCTGGCATATGTGTTGCCCTCTCACACATAAGAATAACCTCCTTGGATCTCCATAACCTGAAGAGGAGACTAGCGATCCCTTTCGTTCATGTGTTTCCATCCTGGAGGTTGGGGGTGGGGATGACTCTCAGCTGTTGACAGAAGTAACCCTCACTTCTCTGGAAAGAATACTTCTGTCCCTGCCATTTCACTCATAAGACCAATGCTCCACATGGTGAAAAGAAATCGGGAAATGTGAGCAGAAGCAAGATGTCTGCAGGAAAATACTCCTGGCACCTCTCTCTCTGCTTTTATCTTTGTGTGCATGCATCTGTGTTGGTATATGCTACATTTGTTGGAGTGTATTTATGTGCATCTGTGTCAGTGCATGCAACGTGTGTGCGTGTGTGTGTGTGTGTGTGTGTGTGTATGTGTGTGTGTGCGCGCACGCGCATGCGCGCGTGCATGCACGTGCACAGGGAAGAGCACATTGGATCATTTCTGTACACAGTGAGTTTAAAAGATCAAATGAGCATCAACATGGATGCTTAGTCCAGGGGAAGACTTTGCCATTCATCTGAGCCTGATCCAAGGAGGCATTGCCATTCCTGTGGGTATGACACATTGATATCCTTGACATGGCTGTGTTCATGTCAATAATATTCAGGACTCCCTGGCTCACCACAAGTAATGCTAGTAATAAAAATGGCAGTTGCGATAGTAGCCATAGCAACAGTAGTAACAGCAGCCACAGAATAGTCTGAGTGGTAGCTGTTGCGGGAGTAATAATAATGGTACCCTCGCAGTGGTAACAGTGGCAGTTACTGTAGCCACAGTGGTCAGGGTATGAACAGCGGCGGTGTCCACCACACAGATCACGACTGCCAAGCAAATAAATGCTCCTGTGACAGCATCCTTCCAAATTCAGTCTGCTCCTCTGTAAAGACAGACTGATGGCAGCCACGGCCAACTCCCAGGAGTAATGCTGCATGGGCAGGGTGACTTTCCAGAGTGAGGGAGCCTCCTGCTAAAGTCCAGACATGGATGTCATGCCTCCAGCTGGATGCATCATGGAGGGTCTCTGCTTATAATCTCTCCATAAGTTGGTCCACCCTTCTGAGGCTAAGAGCTTGGGGAGTATTTTTCTCCCCCTCCCTCCTCCCCTCCCTTCCCCCTCCCGCCTCTCACCACCCTTGCTTCTCGCCCTCCCTCCTCCCCTCCCTTTTCCTCTTCCCCCTCCTCTCCCTTCCTCTTGTCTCCTTGTTATTGTTGGCACTTTCTCCAACAATAATGCTGGGAACCAAGTCAACTGGGGCTGGGCACTCAGATGGGGCCATTGCTGGGGCCACCTCACTTTGGTTTTCCTCAAGGAGAACTGCAGCAGGCCTCTCACTACATTTTTGTTGTTGTTGTTTTTGTTTTGTTTTTTGAGACAGGGTTTCTCTGTGTAGCCCTGGATGTCCTGGAACTCACTCTGTAGACCAGGCTGGCCTCGAACTCAGAAATCTGCCTGCCTCTACCTCCCAAGTGCTGGGATTAAAGGCGTGTGCTACCACTGCCTGGCTTTTTTTTCTTTTTAAGATTTATTTATTATTATACATAAGAATACTGTAACTGTCTTCAGACATACCAGAAGAGGGCATCAGATCCCATTGCAGATGGTTGTGAGAAGAGCAGTCAGTGCCCTTACCCACTGAGCCATCTCACCAGCCCTTGTTTTTTCTTGAACATAGAGATGCACAGCTAGTGGCAGCAGTCCATTGCTATATTTCTTAATTTTCCATTGTTTTCTTCTCTTTTGTGTGTGTGTCTGCATGAGTGTTCATATGAGTTCATATGTGTGCACAAGTGTGCATGTGTGTTTGTAGTATGAATGTGTGTGTGAATTCATGTGTACATGTATGCACGCATGTGTGTGTGTGTGTGTGTGTGTGTGTGTGTGTGTGTGAGAGAGAGAGAGAGAGAGAGAG
>NW_022196904.1:25687743-25700660 GCF_008632895.1 Mastomys coucha
GAGAGAGAGAGAGAGAGAGAGAGAGAGTGTGTGTCGGCCCACAGTTGATGCTGGAAATCATTCTCCATGTTTTGTTCTGTTTTTTAGCTTAGTTGTTGAGACAAGGTCTTTCCAAACTGGAAGCGTTCTCGTACAGCTAGTCTGGCTAGCCAGCTCACTCCAGGCACCCCTGTCTCTGCCTCCCAGGACTGGAATTATAAATGAGCCACCCCACCCACCACCCTGTGTGCAATATAAATATCAGGGGAATCCATTACAATTGGTCCTCAAACTTCCTTAAATCATACACACACACACACACACACACACAAACACACACACGTACTCTTTTTTGTTTTTGTTTCTTCTTTATGAGACAAGGTCTCACTATGTAACAAAGACCATGGTAAAACCTCTTGCCTCAGGACTCCATACCTGACTTAAACATATGTTTTTTAAGGACAGTTTAATTTAGAATAGCTCCAGAAACTGGGTCGTGGTTTGAATGAGTGATGTTCTCCATATTCTCAGGCATGTAAATACCTGGTCACCAGTTGTTGGCATTGTTGGCATAGGATGAGAAAGCATAGACTTGTTGGAGAAAGTATGTCTCTGAGGGCAGGCTTCCAGGTTTCCAAAACCATGTACCATTCCCAGTGTGCTCTCTGCTTCCTTTCTCTGGTTTGAGATGTGAGCCCTCAGCTCTCCACTTCCAGCTCCAGTCTCTGTGGCTGCCTGCTGCCATGATTTCCCCCTCCCTGCCCCCCCCCATCATCCCTGGAACTCTGAATCCCAAGTAAATGCTTCTTTTTATAAGTTGCTTTGATCATGATGGTTTATCACAGAAAGAGAAAAGTTAGCTAATGCCAATGGTGCAGAGTTACTGTATATACCCCACGCAACTTCCCCTGTTACTATTTCATATAAGTGTAATTCGTTACTCAAAAATTCAAAACCAACAAACTAGGGTGACTCAAAAGTAAAGGTTGTGGCTGGTCTTTGCTACTTTGTGGGTTCTTCTTCTTACCACCTGTTATCCTGGTAGTTTCACCCCATCACTAAATAGAGAAGGAAAGGGAGAGGAGGGAGAGAGGGGAGAGAGAGGAAGGAAGAGAGAAAAGGAAGGAGGGAGAGAGAGGAAGGGAGGGAGGGAGGGAGGGAGAGAGAAAGAGGGAGAGAGTGAGACAGTGGGAGAGAGAGAAGTAGGGAGACAGAGGGGGAGAGAAAGGGAGAAAGAGGAAGAGAGAGAGATCCCTAAATCTAATTTCTTTCCTTTTGTTTCTTCTTTGAGCACAACTACTAACAAACCACAACCAACCCCACCTCTCAGAACTCTAGCATATTTATAGCCTCTGAAAAGTTCCCAGAATTCCAAATGTCACACAATTGCAGAAACTATCTGCAGCCGGCAGACCCATGCCTCTACTAGAGCACGAGGTAAATCATAGTCAGCTGCTATGGATATTCTGAAGTTGCCCCCACATCCCACACCTGTGATTAAAACAAAAATATATTCTTATAATAGTTCTGTGTTTTCTAAAGAAAGAAAAATCCCAGAATTCTCACTACAAAAGGTGATTGTCACACAAACTCAATGACCTGGTTTCATCTTGAGAACACATGTAAAAAGCCCAGCGTGGTGGTATATGATCTGTAATCCCAGCACTCCTGTGGTGAGATAGTGGCAGAGACAGCAGAATCTCTAGAGGTTCTTGAGCCAGCTAGCTTGAGTACCTTACATGGTAGCAGGCACAAGAGAGAGGCCTGCTCAACAGGGTGGAAGGCAAGAGCCAACTCTTACCTCCAAACATACATGGCAGTTATGTGTACGTGTGCACACACAATAATAAATAACAAGCCAATACTGATGAAAGTATTGATTTGCTTACAGACTTAATACTGGTGTTTTTGCACACACACACACACACACATGCGTGTGTGTGTGTGTGTGTGTGTGTGTGTGCCTTTTACATTGTAGGCAAGTGCTTAACTATACAATCACATCTTCTGCTCCTCATTGATGGATTCTAGGCAGATGCTCTACCATTGAGCCTCACTGGGGGATTCTAGGCAAGGGCTCTACCACTGAGTCATGTCATCAGCCCCCAGATTTTCTTAAACTGTTACCTAATTCTTTTTTCCCTTTTCTAGGATTACATTTGTCACCAATCTCCTTGTGTTCCTCCAGGTTATGACAGTATCTTACACTTTCCCAAGTTTTGATGACCTTAACAGATGTAAGAGGTCAGGTATGTTGAATAATGTTCCTCATCTGGAATCTGTCTGACACTTTTGTTATGATTTGACTTGTGCAATAGAGTCTGAGGAAGACCATATTAGTGAAATGCCCCTCTCAGTGTGTGACATTGTCTTAGCTAGGGCCACGAGTGCTGTGATGAAACACCATGACCAAAACATCTTGGGGAAGAAAGGGTTTATTTGGCTTATACTTCTATATCACTGTTCATCATTGAAGGAAGTCAGGACAGCTCACAAGGGCAGGAACCTGGAGGCAGAAGCTGATGCAGAGGACATGGAGGGATGTTGCTTACTGGCTTGCCCTCCACAACTTGCTCACTCTGCTTTCTTATAGAACTCTGGACCACCATCCCAGGGATGGCACCATCTACAATGTGCGGGGACCTCCTTTATCAACCACTAATTAAGAAAACGCTCTATACCTGGATCTTATGGAGGTATTTTCTCAATTGGGGTCCCCTCCTCTCAGATGACTCTAGTTTGTGTCGAGCTGATGTAACACTATCCAGCCAGACATCAAGGGTACTTACTTTCAAGCTGGGGAGATGACTCAGTGCTAAAGTGCTTGCTGTACAAGTATGAGGACCTGGGTTTGAATCCCCACAGCCTGTGTAAATGCCAGGCACTGTAAATGCTGGGTCTGCAATTCCAGCATACCTACAGCAAATGAGATGAAGTAACCGAAGACTCCCTGGGCACTGGCAGGCCAGCTAGCCTTGAATACTCAGTGGCAAACAAGAGGACCCTGCATCAAACACAGTGAAAGGCAAGGACAGACACCCAGTGTGGTCCCCTGTCCTCCACATGCACACTGGCATATATTAGTCCACACTCCCACACATGAACATGCTTACATTCATATAGTCATATGCATACATTTAACAGAGAGAGAGAGGGTTTTTCAAGACAGGGTTTCTCTGTGTAACCTTGGCTGTCCTGGAACTCACTCTGTAGACCAGGCTGGCCTCTAACTCAGAAATCCGCCTGCCTCTGCTTCTCAAGTGCTGGGATTAAAGGCCTGTGCCACCACCGCCCAGCAGTATTGATTTTTTAAGGAACGTGTCCATACTCCCACGCAGCCATGAGCATCTGCTGAGGTAATGTGTCAAGCCCTGTACTTGAGCCCCTCTCTTTCATCCTTCTCTTTGGATGGAGGTCAGGAAGAAGGTTGGGTGGGCACCTGCGTCTGACCGCCTTGAGAACACAACAGGTACATATGAAAAAGCTGTTCATTTCAGTCCATTTAGGTGTTCATTAGTAAGTTATTTCCATTAGCACAGGTCGGTGGCTCTCTGTAATATTCATTGAGTTACAGTCTAATGCTGTTCGTTCACTGATTGCAATGTTCCTTCTTTATTTCCATTGAGATTAGGGGCTAATGGCTCTTTGTAATACACAGTGAGTGACAAACAAATGCTGTGTCATTTTTCTGGTCACATTGTTCCTTCCGTGCTACTGGAAGCTCTTTCAGTGGGTGTCTGGGCCCCTTTGCCACGTCTCGGTAATTGTACTTTTGGGTGACACTTCCTTATAGTCCAGCAGTGTAAGTCTTAGAACCCATCCATCGTTCCAAGTGTCTTTGTAACTGGTCTTTGGCTATTTGGTGGGTTCTTTCTTTCTTTCTTTCTTTCTTTCTTCTTTCTTTCTTTCTTTCTTTCTTTCTTTCTTTCTTTCTTCCACCCTTCTCTACCCCTTTTCTTCTACTCTTTCAACTTCCTAACACTAAATAGGAAAGAAAAAAGGATAGAGGGGAAAAAAGGAAAAAGATCCCTGAATAAAGTCAGGGGTTGGAAAGGGGGTAATGTTATCATTAGAATACTTCTTGCTGATTAGGGGTGTGGAGATCCTTGGGGCAAGTTTGATATTCACCATCAGGATATCTAATTTCTTCTTGTTCTTTCTTCTTTGTGCACAACTACTTAACAAACTGTGATTAATAACAACCAACATCCCACCCTGCCTCTCAGGGCCCTAGCATTTATACACCCTCCAAAGAATTCCCAGAATTCCAAACATCACACAATTACAGAAACTATCTGTAGTTGACAAAATCATGCCTCTGCTAGAGCACGAGACAAATCACAGTCAGTTGCTGCAGACAGTCTGAGGCACCCACATATCCCACACATGAGACTGAAACAAAAATATATTCTTATAACATTTCTGTGTTTTTCAAAAACACCAGAACTCTAAAATTGTTGCTACGGGTCTTTGTGTGTTAGTTTAGATTCTCCAGAGGGGAAAAAAATGAGGAGCTAAATAAATTGGCAGATGGATGGATGAATGGACAGATAGATGGGTCGGGGTGGATAGTAGGTAAGTAGGCAGGTAGAAGACAGACTAGCAGATGGTCTATAGGTAGATATACTTGTGATATATAGGCAGATGGTATATAGATAGGTAAATATACTTGTGATAGATATATAGATGATTGATAGGCAGATAAATGATTGATAGATTGATGATTGATAGACAGATGATAGGTCATTGACAGATGATATATAGACAGGTGATTATCCACATATACAATTGTAGTCTTGTTGTCTCTTTGCTGTCCTGTGAACTATCACAGGACAGAACTCTGACCTCAGACACCTACATCCATTGATTGAACACTAGTTCAATCCCAACATGTGAGTAGAGTGACTTACAAAAGAAGTCTTTTTCCTCACAAAAAGTCTCTTTACCAACCAGAGCTCAGAATTTATGTACTGGGCTGGCGAGATGGCTCAGCGGATAAGAGCACTGACTGCTCTTCTGAAGGTCCTGAGTTCGGATCCCAGCAACCACATGGTGGATCACAACCACCTGTAATGAGATTGGACGCCCTCTTCTGGTGCATCTGAAGACAGCTGCAGGAAATTATGCCAGAGCAAGCGGGGCCGTCAGAGGTCCTGAGATCAACAGCAGCCACACACATGATAGCTCACAGCCATCTATCTGTACAGCTACAGTGTACTCATACATATAAAATAAATAAAAATTAAAAAAAAGAAAATATTTAATAATAATAATAAAAAAGAATTTATGTACTTACATCCACACAGAGTCATTTCCATAATCACTTGGGTTAGCATCATTTCTGGCATGGCTTTAGTGATGTCACTAGATGCATGTGTAATATGGGTAGATTTTTAAGAATTCATTATTGTTTTGACATTTTTGTTTGTGTGTATGCTGTGGGAAGGGAGACAGCCCCGTGGTATTTTTGTGGAAGTCTGGGGGCAACTTTGCTCTTAAAACCTGATTTTTTAAAATGTCCAGTTATCAATACTATAAAAAATTAAAACCAGGCCTTTGGCATATTATATTTAATCAGCAGGGAGATAATGGGCTCAAAACACTGCCTGGTTATTGGCCATTTCTTATGGGAAAGGACGGGAACTGTGGAGGGACAGTTAAGATCCCAGAGGGGAAAACCAAGAGCTGTGAGAAAGCAATTCCCACAGAGCAAAACAGAGCCCTGAAGAGTCACAGCATGTGCATGGCCACATTTCAGAACTGCTGCAGCAGGTGTCTCCTGTGTGCCTCCATTTCCCCCTTTTCAATAGGCAAGGGACTGGTAATGCTGAGGACACAGACAAGGTGTCTGCTTAGTTCCTGTATCTTCAACTTGAGGATGCACGGGGACTGAACCTGAGGAGTCTTCTACATTCGTGGGTTTCAGTGACTCCAGCGCTCTTGTACTCTGAGCCCAGGCCTGATGATTTCATGGTATGAAACAGGGGAGTGTTGGCTCTTCAAAGAAATCAGTAGTTTTCACAAGAATACTTCCAGAGAACCACCTGAAGGAACCAAAGCCTGCATTCCACAGAGATGCTCATGTATCCACTTTACTATTTATGACAGTCAAGGTCCAGAAGCAGCCTGGGTGCCACTGACAGATGAATGGATAACTAAGCCTCATGAGCACACTGGACTCATTGTCCGGTCACAAAGAAGAAAACAGTGTGTGATTCTCATGGAAGTGGACAGAGCAGAAAAGCATTAGTCCGTTTGACTCCCAAACCGATTGGATTAAAACATCTACCGCATTAGTGAAGGCCACCTTTGGGCCTATCTGTTTTATGAGGATTAGTTGAGGTGGGGGGTAAGACACACCCTAACTGTAAATAGCACCATTGCATGGGTCAGGGTCCTCAGCTGAAGGGAAAAGGAAGTCCGGGAGGTCAGTCAAGTACCAATACTGCTCTTCATTGCCCCCCCCCATCTGCGAGGAGCAAGTATCCTCCCAGTGCCAACACACAGCCATGAGCCCAACCCTGACGCCCTATGACCTACACATGATGCTGATGTCAGTGTGGAGGCAGACATCTTTCATCTCTGCACTTTAGAGGCAGAGGGAGACCTTCAAGTTTAAGGACAACCTGGTCTACAGAGAGAAAGAGACCCTGTCTCATAAAAAAGAAACAGAATCATGACAGTAGAAGGGGAATAATATTCAGGGATAGGAAAGGATTCAACTGGAGTGGGATGGGGATGGGATATGGATGAGGGAGTTTACACAAACTGCATGAAAATCACATAACAAAACGCACTTGGGCCAGAGATGGCTCCACAGGTAAAAACAGTCGCTGCATCAGTCTGACAGCCTTAGTTTAGTCCTTGGAACCCACCGAAAGGTAGAGGAAAAGAAGAGCTTCCACAAAGTTGTCCTCTGACCTCCAAATGGGTTTTGTAGAACACTAGAGCCTGGGCGCACACACATCATACAAGCACAGTAATAATGCATGAATAATTTGTAAATGCATGATTTCTACAATAAATGTGACCCCTGTGAATAGGTCGTTTGACATCCCCCCCAAAAGGGGTCTCGACCCACATGTTGAGAACTCCTACTCTAGAACAAGGACCAGCCAACCTCACCACATCCTGTTTGAATACAGAACTCTTGTGGCCCTGAACCAACTAGCCAGTCGCTGCTCTAAGTCACTGCATCTCTGGGAGTGGCTATGGAGCAGCTAGAAGCGGACTGACAACTGGGAGGAGGAATAGAGAGATAGATGGGCCAGATCTGTGATAAAAACAAATGTGGTCTAATCACACAGGCTAGGTGGGTGTTCACTGTATGCTTCCACCAACTTTTCTGCACACTTGAACATTTTAATGATGAAAACTGGTGGGAGTGAAAGAGAAAATTGTTATGAAATAGTGTCTGTGGTATAAGGCAGCAGGAGTAAAGAAATAAGAGGGTACCTGTTGGGCCAGTGCGGAGGGGGTCTCCCGAGGAATCACACTATGTGGCAGGCCTATTATAAAAGGAAGTTCATTGTGGGAAGGGAAGGGGAGGGAAGGGAAGGGAGCAGGGGCCTGGAAAAGGGATAGGAAGAGGAAGAGAGAGGGGGAGGGGAAGGAAGTAGAAGAGGAGAAGGAGGAAGAGTTGGGGGGGAGGATGTAGCAAGCAGTCTAGGCTCACACCTGACAGCAGGTGATGATGTAAGCTGTTGTTAGGTGGAGCCTAACTGAATTGTCTGTAAGCCAATAGGAATACTAGTTGTCCTTTGACCTATATAGACACACACACACACACACACACACACATACACACACCCCAAATAAGTAAGTAACTTAATTAATTAAATTAAAAATATGTAATAAGGGCTAGAGAGATGGCTCAGCGGTTAAGAGCACAGACTACTTTTTCAGAGGTCCTGAGTTCAATTCCCAGCAATCACATGGTGGCTCACAACCATGTGTAATGGGATCTGATGTCCTCTTCTTGTATGTCTGAAGACAGCTACAGTCTACTCACGTACATACAATAAATAAATCAATCAAAAAATGTAATAAAAACTTAATTAGTACTAGTTAGTATTCATTGTATATTACAAAATGCTGGGGCCTGCCAATCATTTCTGTAGTCACAACCTAATTCAGTCTTCCCAACAGTGGCACGGGTTGTTGTCATGTTCATCTCCACTGGACAGATGAGGAAAACCAAGACAAAATGAGGTCAAGTCAGTTACTACAGCAGCAGTCCTATTGAAGAGTAGTGAGAAGACACCAAGTCAGCTATGGGGATCCTGGGACAAATAGTCCTGGGCCTTGCAGATCTGAGGCACTCTGTTCCCAGCCACCACTCTCACTGCTCTAATATAAAAGGTTAAAACAATAAAGGGTTTCTGATAACTCCTTGGCTTTTCTAGTTCTCCAATATTAGGTTATACTTTCCCAGGATAAGACATAACGTTCTTGTTTTTCTTCCTTCTGGAATGGCATTCTTTCCTTTCCAGTATCATTGCACATTCTATTATCAGGCTGTTTTATAAAAAAAAAATCTCCTTTTAGGGTGGGGATGTGGCTCAGTGGTAGAGCCCCTGCCTAGAATCCCCCAGTGAGAGGCTGGGGGCTTGGCTCAGTAGTAGAGCCCCTACCTAGAATCCCCTAGTGAGGGGTTGGGAGTGTGGCTCAGTGGTGGAACACTGTCCTAGAATCCCCCAGTGAGGGGTTGGGGGTGTGGTGGATCCCTTGCCAAAAATCTCCTAGTGAGAGTCTGGAATTATATACCTCTTTTTTGCTTTTCTGCAAACAGGACAGCCTCCTTTCTTTTCTTTTCTTTTTTCTTTTCTTTTCTTTTCTTTTCTTTTCTTTCTGACAGCCTCTTTTTATGCACAAGAATAACGTGAGGCTTAGAGACTTAACATAAGTTGTCCAAGTCCAAACAATACAAAGGACAGGGTCTAGCTCCCACACAGGGTCACTTAGGTTTTACCCAGTGGGGCAATGTCCACTGTATTTCAGGCTAATGTTTCTACTAACTGGTCTCTAGAAAAGAATCGGGGCACGTGCTCACACGTGCTCACACGTGCCCATGGGATTCGAGTATTCTAACACGGAAAAGCTTTCAGAGCCCTTGGAGGACAAGGACAACCTGCCCACCTTCCTGGAGAGGGGTGTTTTGTATCCAGATTTTAGCTTCAACCATGGGGTTATAAGATGCTGGCTGCGATTCCTGATGGCTCACGGTGGCATGCTAGTGAGTAGGGTTTATCTTCCCCAGAAGCAACTGCCTATAATTTTGTTGATCTGATGCCTGCTGTAGGTAGAGCCCCAAGCAGCCAGGCCAAGTCGGTCTTCTAAATACCAGGTTCCCTCCAGGTAGTGGCTGGCTAGCTAGCCTAGCCACTAACCTCCTATGTAACCCTCACAGGAACACACATTATAGGGCTGACAGACCCCTAACTTGTCCTCATAGACTTCCTCTGGGGACCGACACCACCCAGCACTGTGATCTCATCCCCATGGCTTCCAGGAGTGAATGAAGAAGTTGGATTGAGGTGCCTAGCTCCGGGGTAGCAGCACAACCACCCTGTCGCGTCCCCGATCTGGGACTCAAAGCGGCGCACAGAGCTGGCATGTAGCCTTCCATCTTCCCTGAGGTTTTGCAAACCGAGGAACTTGTCGCCTGGGGTCGCCTGAGCACTCTGGTTCCAGAAGGTTTGGCTGGGTAAGCAGGCGGATGCAAGGAGGCAGCTGTGAACTGGCTGCTTCTGGCTGTTTCAGGCCAGAGCCCAGGGCTAGGGTCGTGTTGCTTAGCAACGGGACCCTGACTGGGCCTCTGCCCTCATTCGTGTCCCCTTCCCCCACTGAGACACAGTCTAGTGGGAGCCCCAGAGCCGAGAGCGTGGCCTGTGGGGGAACTGGGGTGGAGCTTGGGGGACGCTCAGGTGTGGAAGGGCTGACCAGGGACTGTCTTATCTGCATGTGACCAAGAGAGCCCCAGGCAGAGGCTACGAGTCGGCTTCCACCCTGGCTCTGCCAGCTCTAGTTCAAACGAGTCTTTCCGGTGAGGCTGCCCAGCCAGGGTTGCCCCGCCCCAGAGTCTCCAGACCGGCTGGGAGAGTGCTGCACCCCGCCCAGGCCAAAGGCGAGCTCAGAGGTCAAAGCACATTGCTGGACTCTGGGGTGGGGTTAGTAGGGAGGGGGTGGAGTGGAATGTGCTTCTCCCATTCAGTCCCCTTCTCCATTCCTGTTGCTCCGTAGGGTCACCCAAACTATAAAAGCGTTCCCAATATAAAAGCTCCCCAAAGTGATGTGAGAAGTAGGTCTCAAATCTAATTTCATGATTCCACATTGGAGGAAACTGAGTCACCATGTCCTGTCCCAAAGACATCCCACAAGTTAATAGACAGCAAAGCCTTAAAGGAGAGCCTGACAGAAGGGCAGGGTGTTTCCCATGGTCCAAGTACTAGTATTCTGGGGCAGACCAAGGGGATCACGGACATAGAAAAAGCCTGGCCATTTCTCCAGTCTCAGGAAAATTAATAAGGAAGACAAGGCCGCATTCTTTGCACAGCTGAGCAGATTCCGCCTAAGTTCTGAGGTCTGCAGGGCGGGACCTCCCTCCTCCCAGCCTGGCTCTTACAGGGCCCAGAAGGCTTGGTAAAGGAGGCTGGGATCTGAGCCAAGAGTCTTTCCTATCCTCAGCGGGAAGGGCTCTGATAGCCCAAGTCTGCTTTTTCAGAATCACAGGGAGCGAAGGCCCCAAAGGAAGGTACCCCTAGAGGGCCCGCCTAACCTTGACTCCAACTTGCAATGGATGTTTGATCAAGAAAGTTGGTCAGTTTCTCAAAATGCAAAATCAATGGCATTTCTTTGGGGTATTCTCTTTGCTGGGAATGAAAGATGATGAACTATTTTCTTAAATCCTATCTCGATAGCATCCCTCCTCCATTCAAGATTTCCCTGCAGCCAAAAAGACCTCAGCAGCTTCAGTTTTATGACTTTTAGAAAATATAATTTTGATGAATTTTACCTATTCCTCAAATTAGAAGATTCCTTAATTACAGGGGAAACAGCAAATCTCAGAGCAGACTGGCCATGCTCATTATAGGCGTGGGGGAGGGGGGGTGTCTAGAATATCTTTTTCTAGCAGCTACTGGCCCACCTCTGTCAGCTAATGTGTGTGGTTAAAAAATAAGAAATAAGCTGGGCAGTGGTGGTGCACGCCTTTAATCTCAGCATTTGGGAGGCAGAGGCAGGTGGATTTCTGAGTTTGAGGCCAGCCTGGGCTACAGAGTGAGTTCCAGGACAGCCAGGACTATACAGAGAAACCCTGTCTCGAAAAAAATAAACAAATAAAATAAAATTAAATAAATGAATAAATAAGAAATAAGTCCAGTACACAGTTACACTGGCCTGTAACCCCAGTGCTTCGGAGGCTGAGGCAGGAGCATGGAGAGCTTGAGGCTAGCCTGAACCATTTAGCAAATTCAAGTCCAGCCTGGGTTATCTAGTAAGGGGGGAGGGAGAGAGGAGGGAGAGGGAGAGGAGAAAGAGGAAGGGAGGGAGAGAGGGAGAAAGAGGTAGAGAGGGAGAAGGGAAGGAAACGTAAAATTTAAAAAAGAAAGTGAGTCAGAAAAGAAAGCATAAATGAAGGTCTGCGAAAGTGGCCCATCTTTCCAGAGGATTCTAAGAGGAGAGGAAGCAACCGTTTTGGTTAAATTGTTTTGTAACTGTGCTTCAGTGGTCAAATAGTATCCACAGGGGAAGTTCTCCTGAAAAGATTGTAGCTGTTAGGTGTGGGAGGTACAATAGACAGAGTATCACTGTTGGGCGTCCCTAATGGATGAACAGATCCAAGGGTGATCAGCATCCGCTAGTAATGTAGAGAGAGCTAGCCTTTTGGGAGGTGTGTATGTGTGTGCGCTCAGAGGCCAGAAGAGGACATTAGGTGCCATGTCCTCTCATTCTTTGTCTTATTCTCCATCTCCTTCTGGCTGTGCTGCTGGTGGTAGTAGTTTTTAATTTGATTTTCAAAGACGTATTTAAAATTTTATTTAAAGATTTATTTATGTTATGTGTGTACTTTTGCTTGGGTGTGTTTCTGTGTACCATGCGTATGCCTGATGCCTGCTGTGGTCAGAAGAGGGCATGAACTGTAGTTATGGGTGGTTGTGAGCCACCATGTGAATGCTGGTAACTGAACCTGGGTCCTCCTTAAGAACTAGTTCTCTTCACCACTGAGCCGTCTCTCCAGACCCAGTCTTATTCTCTTGAGTCAGGGTCTCTCTCATAATTCTGGAGCCAGGCTGGCAGCCAGAAGCCTCAGAGATCTTCCTATTTGGATCTCTCTCATTGCTGGAGGTACACACAGCATATTTGTTCTTTTCACGTGTATGCTCGGGATTTGAACTCAGGTCTTTATGCTTTACATCAGTCACTTTATCTATTTGGTATCTCCCCAGCCCTGTCTTCTTTTTCTTTTCCTTTTTTTCTTTTCTTTTCTTTTCTCTTTCCTTTCCTTTCTTTTTCTGTTCTTTCCTTTTCTCTTCTTTTTTCTCTTCCTTCCTTCCTTCCTTTCTTTGTTGTTGTGGTTGGTTGGTTGGTTGGTTGGTTTTGCTTTGTTTTTATTTTTGTTTTCTGAGATAGGGTTTCTCTATGTAGCCCTGGCTGAGGCCCTGGCCTGAGTGTCCTGGAACTTGCTCTGTAAACTAGGCTGGCTTCAAACTCAGAGATCTGCCTGCTTGCCTCCCAAGTGTTGAGACTAAAGGCATGTGTCACCATGGCAGGCCAACATCATATCTTCAAATAGAAAACTCAGCACCCTACAATACACAGTCTGCCCCTCTGAACCCCAGACTATCTCTCTCCCTCTCCCTCCCTCTCTCTCCCTTCTTCTCCCTCCCCCTCTCTCCCTCTCTCTCCCTCTCCATCTCTCTCCCTCCCCCTCTCTCCCC
>NW_022196904.1:25701217-25708918 GCF_008632895.1 Mastomys coucha
TTCCCCATCTCTCCCTACCTCTCTCCCTGTCTCCCTCCCTCTGTCTCCCTCCCTCTCTTCCCCCTCTCTCCCCCCTCTCTTCGTCTCTCTCTCTCCCTCTCTCCCTTCCCCCTCCCTGAACCCAAATGCTCTACCACTAACCTACATCTTAAGCCTGAATCTGACCTAGGTGTCTCTAGACCAGTGGTTCTCACCCTTCCTAATGCTACTATCCTTTAATACAGTTCCTCATGCTGTGGTGGTGCCCAACCATAAAATCATTTCCTTGCTACTTCATAAACAGAAATTTGCTACTGTTATGAGTCGTGATACCAATATCTGACAGGCAGGATATCTGATATGCAGCCCCCAAAGAGGTTGAGAACCGCTAATCTAAACCAATTACCACATTTACAGGAAATACAAAATGCAGTGGGATGTGTTACATGCCATGTAGACCAAAGCAATCCAGGTCTTGTGAAATGACTTCCTTAACAATGATTTAAAAGGGAAATAATCAAGATCGAATGAGTGGTAAAAGTATAGAGTGACATTTGTGGTCCACTGGTAAATTTGAATATTGGTGAGATACCCAATGTAATTAATGGGATCCCCTGTTAGTTGGGTGTTTGTCTGTTTTGTTTTTATAGTGGAAGCATTATGGTTATATTTTCTAGTCATCATTCAGAAATACATGTTAGAAATGCTTCCAGATGAAATGAGATGAAATCATAGAGAGAAAGAAGACAGGCATTAATAAACAGTACAGCGTCATCTACTGTGTCAGTTTCCGATCATTGTGGTTTTTATATATGTGAGTGCAGGTGCCCTTGGAAACCAGGAGAGGGGGTCGGATTCCCCTGGAGCAAGAGATAGAGGTTGTGAACCACGTGATTGGGTGTGGAAACTGAACTTGGCTCCTCTTCAGTGTGTCGCCCATGCTGGCCTCAAACCCGAGTTCCTTTTGTCCTTATGCCCTGCCCCCACCTGAGTGATGGGATTAGAGATTTGTGGTTCCACACCCAGGCCTTGTTAATCCATGTTGGAGCCTGTGGCTAAGGCCTGAGACTTCTGGGACTCTCCACAGTCTGTAGGCAGCCCCCCTCACTTGTACATTCAGCAGATACCACCAGAGTTCTCTGCATGATCTCCTGAAATTAAGGAGCTCACATTTGGACATCAGATTAAAAATAACAACGGAAGAAGCTACTAAACAGAAGCAGGGCCCACACAGCAGAACTGCTGTTTGCTGTGAATGTCGACTCTTTAGTTAGGGTTTCTGCTGCTGTGAAGAGACACCGTGAACAAGGTAACTCTTATAAGAGACAACATTTAGTTGTTGGCTGGCTTACAGGTTCAGAGGTTCAGTCCATTATCATCACGGTGTGAAGCATGGCAGCATCCAGGCATGTGTGGTGCTGGAGGAGCTGAGAGTTCTACGGCTTGTTCTGGAGGCGAACCAAAGACTGTTTTATGGGCAGCTAGGAGGAAGGTCTCAAAGCCACAGTGACACCCTTCCTCCACCAAGGCCACACCTACTCTAACAAGGCTACACTTCCTAACAGAGCCACTCCCTGGGTCAAGCATACTGACCAACACACTGACACATTGGAAGATTGCCTGCCTAGTGCCAGTTTGTGCTCTGTGAAACAAGATGGTTGGACTCTTCTACGAGGACACACCCAATATTCTTTGATAACAGCCTTTTGGAGAGCATGCGTTCCTCTGTGCTTGTTTCTCCACCAAGCCAAGAGACCCCTCACCTTCCTGCTATCATCCTTTCTTTAGTTAGCTAAACCGCCCTGACTTGAACTGTGTTGGTCGCGATTCTCTTGGTTATATTTTGTAGACATGATCATGCCATCCGACTCACAGCCGTCTTGGGAAGTGGTGCCTTTGGGCTCATAGGGCTTTTTTTGTTTTGATTTGATTTTTGTTTTTGTTTTTCTGTCCATCCAGTTTCCCCAGCCATTTTGGTAAGTAACCTTGGTTATCGACTACACTGTGTGACAGTGTGTGCGTGCCTACAGTCATTGCCCTCAGCCTCCTTCTGTTGTTCTCTTTTGTCAGTGCACATAGTTCAAGGTCGCACATGGAACCCAGTCTTCAGGCTCAGTATATCATCCCGATAGCTTTGCCATAACAGGCCTGACCCTGCTCAGGTAGCCTTTTTGCTCTTAAGTGTGATGCACCTGTGAAGGAAGAGCCTAGAACAGAAGGCATTTAGTAAGTAGCTGGCTGTCTCACTTCTCCACTCGGTTGAGCCAACATATTATTTGCATGTTTTCAGCTTCTATGAATGTTTGCACTGTAAAGATTTATCTATTTTTTATTTTATGTTTATGAGCGCTTTGCGTGTGTATGTGCATTGGAGTCATAGACAGCTGTGAACCACCATTCGGATGCTGAGAACTTAGCACGGGAAGAGCAGTGAGCACTTTTAACATCTGAGCCATCCCTCCTGCCTTGGATGTTTGTATTCTACAGAGCTACGGATGAGACTTGGATGAGCATACTAGTCAGGCTTCACATTGCCGTGACAAAGTACCCGGCAGAAACAAATTTAGGAAGGAAATGTTTCTTTTGGCTCATAGTTTCAGAGCACTCTGTTCGTGGTCACTTGGCTAGATGTGAGAGGAGAATCACGGCAGCAGGTGTGTGTGAAGGAAGAAACTGTTTATTTAAGTGTGGATGGGAAACAGGAAAGGCGTGGAGGAAGAAGGAGAAAAGAGAGAGGAGGAGGAGGAGTGGAGGAGAGAGGGGAGGAGGGTGAGAAACCCTTGACAAGATACAGCCCTCTTGGCCTGGTGTGATGGCTCACGCCTTTGCTCTCAGCACTCAGGAGGCAGAGGCAGGCAGATTCTGTGAGTTCAAGGCTAACCTGGGCTACAAAGAGAATTCTAGGTCAGTGACATAGTTGGCATAGTAAAAACCCATTTCAAAACAAAAACAGAGGAAGGGAGGGAGGGAGGGAGGGAGGGAGGGAGGGAGGGAGGGAAGGAAGGAGAGAGGGAGGAAGATAGAGTAATGGAGCAAGCTTCACAGATACATCCCTAGTGACCCACTTCCTTCAACTAGGTTCTGCCTCCTAAAGTTTCCAGAACTTTCCAATATAGGAGGGAACAAACAGGGAAGCAAGCACTAAATGAGCCTATGGACGGCATTTCTGAATCCAAGTATATCAATAAATAAAATAGAAACCTTTAATGTTGGTTGCTCTGTGCTTGTTGATGGTTTTTCCAAGGTTATGTGGCTCCCTCATATGCTTTGCCCTCTCAGGAGCCTGGCAAGGTAGTTCAGAGCATGCTGGAAGCTGGGAAAGCCTGTTGTTCTTGTTATAAACCAGAGATCTATTTTACAGTGGGAAAAAGTACTGGAAAGCTGTCTGTGATGTAGTGTGTTTCCAAAGCCTGCTCAAAAGTTCCTTATGCTAATTTAATTAGAATAATTTACTTGAACAGAAAACTTTAATTTTGTACATTTTCCAACCAGTGCAACCAACTTATAGTCTTTTTGACCTACCCAGATGGAATTTATTACTCCAAAGCCAATATTCTAAGCTTTAATTCATACACTAACCATCATTATAGGTGAAGAATTACACTGAAGGAATATGTGGGTAATCTTCTCTTGGCTCTGGAACACCAGCTTGGATCAAACAAAACCTCCCACCTTGAGCTTAGAGGACAGCTAGATAATTTTAAAAATCTGTTCTAAAATACCCAGACAGTAAGGACTTGAGGGGACAAATTCCTGGAGAGGAGAAGAGAATGGAGAAAGACAGGCCTTATGTTTAGCTGTCTTCTCTCCATCCCAGGTTTTGATCCTAGGAATGGCTAAGAAACTGAGCCAAGCTTGACAGTCTCAGAATGGCCCTGATAACATCCTGGGCTTCTGGATAGAGTCTCTGAAGAGATGTACTCATAGTAAGTGTAAAGCCAACCAACCACTGTGCTAGCCACTATTAGGTTGCTGTGATCAAACCATGTGACAGACATAGTTTAATGGATGAAGAATTTATTTTGGCTCACAGTCTCAGAGGGTTTCTATCCATGACTATGGGGAAGGCATGGTCACAGAGTGGATCTGTCCGTGGTGATGGAACACAAGGCAGATTGTGGCAGAGCAGGCAGGAGGCATGGGAGCAGTCTGAGCCAGGCTGTGACCTTCTAAGGCCCACCCTTAGACTCCTACTTCCACCACACGGGCCCCAGCACCTAAGACTGCACAGCTTTAAAGACAACTCTACCATCTGGATTGAGTATTCAAGACATGAGCCTGTGTGGGTAGTTTTAGATTTAACCCATAACAAATGTCAGTTCTCATGAAGATACAGTTTAGATGTAAACCAGACTAAGACAGTCTAGCTGACAAAACCAGGAGAAAATCTGGGACAAAAGTTATTTTACATCATCACACTGATGCTGTGATTCTTCGTGTAGAAGTGGCATTTGCTAAACATGCTAGGAAGCAAGACCAAATGAGTATAAAAACAAAAGAAGAAACAGGCAAAAGAAATAGACCCACAAGAATCCAACTGATGGAGTTAGCAATTACAGGACAGACCTTGGAATAACCTCTGTCTGATATATATAAGTAAAGAAAGAGGAAAGTAGAGATTTCAACAAAAGTCTCCTCAGGTTCATAAAATAAAACACCATAGACTGGGTAGAGGTGAGGACTGGAGAGTTTGCTCAGGGGTTATAGGCTGGGACCACTCTTCCAGAGGACCAGGGTTCAATCCCCAGCAACACATAGTGTCTTTAAACTTCTTTCAAGGGACTCTGACTCCCTTTTCTGGCCTCCTTGGGCACTAGGCATGCATATGGTACACAGACATATATGCAGAAAAACTGCTCGTATACATAAAATAAAAATAAAATAAATTGAAAGCAGAGGTGTTCAATGAGCATGATCGCACATACTTTTAATACTAGCATTTAGGAGGCAAAGACAGATGGATCCCCATGGGTTCAAGACCATCCTGCCTTATGTAAAGAGTTTCAGGACAGCCAGGACTACACTGTATGATTTTGTCTTAAAAAGTGAATAATAAAAATCAAAATAGAACCAGGCAGTGGTGGCACACGCCTTTAATCCCAGCACTTGGGAGGCAGAGGCAAGCAGATTTATGAGTTTGAGGCCAGCCTGATCTACAGAGTAAGTTCCAGGACAGTCAGAGCTACACAGAGAAACCCTGTCTCAAAAAACAAAGAAACAAACAAAAAAAAAAAAATCAAAATAGAGACGTTAGGTTCTGGCAATGGCTCCTTTTAAGCTTACATATGATGACCTTCTTGCCCTGTCTTTACAGCACAGGTCAGAGGAAGAGTCAGGAAGACTGGCCTTCCTTCTCTAGTCTTTCTCTATTTTATTTTGAGGTACTGGGTATTGAAACCCAAGTGCCCCAGCACTGAGCTACAATCACAGTTCTTGTTTACTTTTTATTTTAGGGCAGAAGTGTTCCTTCTGATTTGGTCTCCTGAACAGTGTCATTTATAAGAATTGCATCCACTAGTCCTATAGTGTCAGGATGCTACTACCCTTATGACTTTGATTAACCTTAACTACTTCTATGTTAAATACCCTATTTCAAATGTAGCCATGCAACTCCCCATTGGCCTCCACAAACACACAAACATGGAGCATATAAACTCTCTCTCTCTCTCTCTCTCTCTCTCTCTCTCTCTCTCTCTCACACACACACACACACACACACACACACACACTAAAATGGAACCTTCTTGTTCAGAACAATGCTTTGGATTTTAAATCTCTGATTCCCACAGGGAATGTTTTGACTCTTGCGAATAGAGTGAACACACTGAGAAAGAGAACAGATGATCCTGTAGAGATCGTGCAATAGACATCTTCCTAGTTAAGGTTCCCAGGATGGCAGATCTCTGGTTCCCAGATGAAACACATGGTTTTTGCCAAATTGTAAGACAGTTGTCTGTCATTCTGTAACCATAGAGTGGAATCTGGTTTGTAAAATAACTGCTTAACAGTTGATGGCAATCTAATAAGTGACCAAGTGAGATGTCCCCACTGGTACAATAGTGGTGTAACTATCACAGCAGTAACCAACCAGGCTTTGTTTGGTTTTTGTTGTTGTTGTTCTTGTTTCTGAGATAGAATTTCACTGTATAGAGGCAGGCAGAGGTGGCGCATGCCTTTAATCCCAGCACTTGGAAGGCAGAGGCAGGTGGATTTCTGAGTTCAAGACCAGCCTGGTCTACAGAGTTCGTTCCAGGGCTACACAGAGAAACCCTGTCTCAAAAAAAAAGAAAAAAGAAAGAAAGAAAGAAAGAAAGAAAGAGAGAGAGAAAGAGAGAGAGAGAGAGAGAGAGAGAGAGAGAGGGAGAAAAGAATTTCACTGTCCAGCTGAAATCCTGGAAGTCTGGGCTCTCTGTGGAGATCAAAGTAAGCTTGAATTCACAGAGATCTGCCTGCTTCCCAAGAACTGGAACCACACCTGGCTCCCAACTACTTTCTGATTAGATTTAAGCCTGTTCCACAGAGGAGGAATTCTTGTCACTGGACACTTGGTAAGAAGCCCATGTCTAGGGACATCATAGGCTGTAAGGGGACCTATTGTTTTGTCAAATGGATGTGTGGTCAAACTGCTGTCTAAAGTATGTACATTCGTGTCCACAGATGCTCTCTTTAATAAATACAGAGATTCCCAACAGGTCAAAGGACTGAGCATAAATGACTGTTGAGGCTCAACCCTAAAGGGACACCTGTATCACCCCCTAAAACTCAGTGAATACTGTGGAAGAGTGGATTGAAGAATATAAGGGCTGGGGGTGGGAAGGAGGGCCTCCAAGCAATGTCTTCAGACATGAAATGGACATCACGCTCATGAACTCAGCACCTATAACTGGCTGTGCAAGGCAAGCAGGAGACTGGACTTGCCAAGATTCCATCCTGGACAGAGAAAGGGATCCAGAGACTGGACCTCTCCCTGCGGGATTATTAACAATCAGTAGTTGCTGCGGGTGGGGGTGGAATCTGGGTGTCGTTTTCTTCTGATAACTGATAAGTTACCAATGCTAACCTCACTTAACGCTCATGAAAACAACTCTAACACACAAGTTGCACACACACTTGAACACACCTGCTGTTGAGTATGCACACTCACACCTACACATGCTTGCAAGCACACACTCAGATGTACACACTTACAATGTTCACACACTTGCACACACCACTTACACACACTTGCACACACTCACACACATACACAGTTGCAAAAAGTTGCACACACATGCCCTCACATGTACTCACACACATGCTCACATATGTACTCACACACACACTCATTCACACGTGTTCACACACATATTCACACACCCATTCACACATGCTCACACATGCATTTACACACACATGCTCATACACATATTCACACATGCATTCACACACACACCCATTTACACACACCCATTCACACATGCTCATACACATATTCACACATGCATTCACACACACACACACCCATTCTCGCATGCTCACAGTTTCTGAATAGAAAAGGGCTTGTTGGGAAGGAGAAAGCTTTTAATGAGAGAAAGAGATGTGTAAGATAATGGAAAGACGTGAATGACCAAAATTCATTATTTGCATGTTAAAAATTGTCAAAAAATTATATATACAGGGCTGGTGAGATGGCTCAGCAGGGAAGAGCACCGACTGCTCTTCAGAAGGTCATGAGTTCAAATC
>NW_022196904.1:25709013-25715492 GCF_008632895.1 Mastomys coucha
TGGTGCGTCTGAAGACAGCTACAGTGTACTTACATATAATAAATAAATAAATAAATAAATAAATAAATTTAAAAAATTATATATACATACATATGGTTAGACACAAGTATTAAAAGAGCTGCATGTTCAATGATGGAGTGCTTCCTAGAATCCCCCAGTGAGGTGCTGGGGGAGTGACTCAGGGGTAGAGCCTCTGCCTAGAATCCCCCAGTGAGGAGCTGGGGGAGTGACTCAGGGGTAGAGCACTTGCCAACCACGACTGAGGGCCTAGGTTCCAGGGGGAAAGGGGCAAAAAGTACTTAACATCATCGCATGTTGTTCTCAGCATCACAAGGCAGGACTCGCTTCCTCACTTGTCAGGCAAGGATGAAGCTGTGAAGCAGGCCTATGACTGTGAGAACCTGCTCAGTAGCTGCAACAACTACATGTGTTTGTCTTCTCCCTCTAACCTAAGACCTGATCAAACAGCTGCATGGCTTGATTCTTCTTCCTAGGCCCTCACCTAAGATCCAGTATTCTTTTCAAAATAGTGTTCCAGTTTAAAACAAAGCAAAAAGAGTGGGAAAGGTTTCCATCAATACATGGGAGTATGGGAAAAGCATACAAAATTAAGAGCTACCCTGTGATACAGGAGGTCAAAACAAAGGAACAAAAGTGTCTGGTTTTGTAAGGACCTGTTGTTATCTGGTCATCCCCGATATAACCCAGTGGTGTTGACACACTTCATGAGTAGAAGTCAAGTCCCAGAGGCCAGGCAGTGTGCCCAGACCCCAGCTGACCCTCTGAAGAGCTGATCTGTAGACACCTGAGTGATCTGCGGACTCTTGACCCAGTGATCCCAGCTCATTGGGCAGCTGAGAAGTTGGTTTCCAAGGGACTGTCTATAATCAGGGGCCCCTTGGTTTGGAGGTGAATCCGGGGAGTAAGGAGACCAGGGGCATCAGTTACTGACTCCACCCCTTCCTTTCCCCATCTCTGGGGACTTTGCTTGGTATGCTGTCTGCAGGCAGGATGGCAAGAAACCCTGAAGAACAGGAGAGGACCACTTGGTCTTTGCAGGTGATCCTTTGGAAGTTCTGTCATGTCCCTGGATGTTTCTGGGAAGTTCACGTTCCCATTGGGAACCCGTGTCTATGTAAGCTACCTATTATATGACATTCTCCTGGTACTTCGGGCCAGGAGTGTGGCTTCAATAGTGGATGAGAGAAAGGGGGCCTTCGGTTGTGTGTGCCTGGGCTACCAGAAAATTCCACACTGAGTGGCTTAAACGACAGAAATCTATAACTCTAGAAGCCAGAGATCTGAGGTCAATGGACCAATATGCTCAGGTTCTAGTAAAGTTTTGACGTGTTTTTATCTTCACTGGGACGAGAATTTGAATCCTGACATCTTTTCTTATGAGGGCACCAATCCCATTATGAGGGTTGCATCTGCACTACCTCATCTAAATCTAATTGCCTCCCAAAGGCTCTGTCTCCCACTCTCTGTCACCAACACATGGGTATGGGGTGCCAACATATGAATTTGGGGACCTGCACTTCGGTCCCTAGCAGCCGGCCTTTTTCTATTTAGACAAGTCCCTTCATCTCTTGCCAATGCATGCTCTCCTATCTATTCTTATCCTTCTCAGAGGCTCTGCAGCAAAGAGGCTCTCCATTTACCCTGCTGAGAAAAATGCCCCCCAGGGAATCCATAATGTTTCCCATGTGAGCCTAGCTGGGTAGAGAGCTGAGTAAGAAAGGTCCTCGTCTAAGCGTGTCTCTAGACACCCAGAAGTCCAAGCCACCCAGAAGTTCAGAAGAGCGCATGCCATTTAGTGTCCTCTGTCACTTTTCAACTTTCTAAATTAACTTCTTTATAAACATGCAAAATTGAACTTGGATGTTCAGCTACTGAACATGGAGATTTCATAGAGGCCTGTGTTAGCTTTCTGTGACTGTAACAGAATACTTAGATAAGCTGACTTATATGTATAAAAGGTTGATTTTTGGCTCACAGTTTGGATATCCCAGTCTATGGTTGTTGAATCCATTGTTTTGGGCTTGTGGCCAAGTAGCAGACCACAGTAGGAATGAATGGCAGAGCAAAATCTCATCTTATGGCCAGGAAGGAACTTGGGTTCCATTTAAAAAAAAAAAAAAAAAAGATTTATTTATTTATATGAGTACACTGTAGCTGTCTTCAGACACACCAGAAGAGGGCATCAGATCCCATTACAGATGGTTGTGAGCCAGCATGTGGTTGCTGGGAATTGAACTCAGGACCTCTGGAAGAGCAGTTGGTGCTCTTAACCACTGAACCATCACTCCAGCCCGGAGTTCCGTTCTTTTTCTTTTCTTTTCTTTTCTTTTCTTTTCTTTCTTCCTTTCCTTCTTTCTTTCTTTCTTTCTTTCTTTCTTTCTCTCTTTCTTTTTTTAAAAGACAAAGTCTCACCTATATAGCCTTGATTGGTCTAAAGCTTGCTATCTAAACTAGGCTGGCCTCAAACTCACAGAGATCTGCCTGCTTCTCCTTCTGGAGTACTAGAATTGAAAGTGTGTGTCACCATGCCTGGCTCATACCACTCCTCCTTCCAATGGACATTCCCCCACTTCCCACAAGGTCCCACCTCTTAGGGGCTCCATAGTCTCTCAGTAGCACCGTTCCAAGGACCAGTTCTTCAGACAAAACCCTCTGGGGGATGCCTAAACACCCACACTATGACAGGGACAGTTCTACCTTAGAGATGTAGCCAGTCTCTCTGCCTCAGTTCCTGTTCCTCTCATGTCTCTGTAGGAGACCCAGCCATTCCACATCTGTAGGCCCTCACCTGCTCTACTGTAGTGGAGACAGGGTACAGGTGGAGGCTCAGGTGCCCCAGCCCTACCCTACCTAGGGTGCTGGGCCTGTACCTTAGGCCAAAGTTAGGGTCTCCGAGCCCCAGAACTTCTCATGGACCAAAGATTTCTGGTGGTTTTCTGAGCAGCCTAGACTTGGGCTTTTTCTTAGTTGAACCACAGTCTGGAGAATAGAACAGATTACTGAGGTGCAGGCTCATGGGAGCAGCACAGCTGGCCTGTGCCATCTCTTGTCCTTAGGGGTGATATCTATCTCTCTGTCTCTGTCTGTCTGTCTGTCTGTCTATCACCAGAAAAAGAGTCCTGGGCAGGGCCTTACTTGTGCTAGTTCAGTCACTGAACTCCATTCCATCCCTTGAATTTTTTTTTTTTTTGGACCAGGTCTCGCTGTGTAACCCAGGCTGACCTTTGAACTCTAGATCCTTCGTCCCCAGCCTTCCAAGTGCAGGGGATACAGATCTGCACTCCAAGTCCCGTGCCAAGGAGTGACAACTGACAATGATCATGTTTTATCTTCTTTGAAATAAGATGTCACTCTTCAGCTCTGCTAGTGTGACAGCTGTCAAATGCAGAATGCACAGGGCAGGAGCCCTGGAGGAACTCACAAAGCTGAAGAGTTATGGTGCTTACCATGCCTGGGTGTCCACCACTAAGGGCCAATGGCTCTCACTGTGCCTGGACGCTGGCAGCTACCTGTCCTCCCTTCCCCCACAGGATGGAGGTTCCATTACTGCCCATAAGGGCCTCTTGTGTAGGCCTGGGTAGCGGAAGAGTAATTCTTCATACTTGATAAAATATTCATGTGTCCCAAGGGATGCACTTGCTCTAAGCAGCATCTGCTGAGGTACAGAGCCTCTTGCGGAGGCGGGACACCCAGATTCAGAGTACTCCAAGGCCCTGGTGGGTTAGTGAGGCATGGTGGTACCCACCTGTGATTCCATAGTCTGGAGACAGAGACAGGAAGATCAGGAGTTTGAGGCCAGTCTGGACTATAGAGTGAAAACTAGTCTCAAAAGTAAAAGCTGAGTGTGTTGGAGCACACCTTTAACCTAGTGATTGGGAGGCAGAGGCAGGAGGATATATTTCTGTGAGTTCGAGGTCAACCTGATCTACAAAGCTTCAAGACAGCTAGGCTACTTAGAAACACCCTGTCTCAAAGAAACAAACACAAACAAACAAACAGAAATCTCCATCCTCCATTTCTGGACTCACTGATCCTCCTTCAACTCCCCAGATGCCCCATTGCATGGCTAGACAGTGCCCCAAGCCTCCAGTCTTCTGCCTGCTGGTAGCATATATAGCAGCTGTACTGGCTAGTTTTGTGTGTCAACTTGACACAGGCTGGAGTTATCACAGAAGGGAGCTTCAGTTGGGGAAGTGCCTCCATGAGGTCCAGCCGTGGGGCATTTTCTCAATTAGTGATCAAGGGGGTAGGGCCCCTTGTGGGTGGTGCTATCCCTGGGCTGGAGGTCTTGGGCTCTGTAAGAGAGCAAGCTGAGCAAGCCAGGAGAAGCAAGCCAGTAAAGAACATCCCTCCATGGCCTCTGCATCAGCTCCTGCTTCCTGACCTGCTTGAGTTCCAGTCCTGACTTTCTTTGGTGATGAACAACCATGTGGAAGTAAGCCAAATAAACCCTTTCCTTCCCAACTTGCTTCTTGGTCATGATGTTGTGCAGGAATAGAAACCCTGACTAAGACAGCAGCCTTTCCAGTTTGCTGGCTCCAGATTCTCTGACAGTGGTCAGCCTGTCGAGTCAACAGGGCCAGGGATAGTGACCACAGCTGATGGAAGCCCCTGTCTCCCTCACACGGAGACAGCATAATTAATCAGGAAGTAATGAATTCAGATACCACCAGAACATCACCTCGAGAGATAGGCAATCTTAGAAGGCTGAAATTCAAAGGAAGGAATCAGGTCACTAGGATTTTCCAGTACCAAATTGATTGTTACATGGAAGTTATTAAAATTTGCCCCAAATCACATCTGTTGACCTTCAGTACCCCTCAGTCCGCTAAAGCTCCTTGAGGCTTCAGCTAGGGATGTCATGCTCAGGGGAAATGCTGAGCATGTGGGTCTATTACCCATCATCCTCTGGGGTCCAAAGGGCTGAGGACCATGGGGAAAGGATGGATAAATTGTGGCTGACCCTGACTGCACTGGTCTGCACAAGTCTGCAATTCTGAAGCAGCCTGGTGTGGGAGCTCAGAGGCAGGCTCACGGCAGGCAGGATGATGGGAGTCCAAACCCGACTCTTCCCAAAGCCCTTGTGTTAGTCACTCTTCTGGTTCCTGTGACACAAACCTGGAAAAGCAACTTAAGAAGGAAAGGGTCCGTGGTCCTGCTGCAGCCGGGGACTGTGTTGATTCTGTGGCCCCTGTTGCAACCCAGGGCCATGTAGATGTCAGTGGTCTGTGCTGTCATGAAACCATATTTACATCTATGGGTCTCACTGCTACCTAGGGCTATGAAGGTGTCTGTGACTCATACTATGGCAGAGGGCTGTGTTGACGTCTGTGATCTATATGGAGACCATGCTGAGGTCTGTGCCAGGCGCTGATGCCCAAAACAATACGGATGCGCGTGGTCCATGCTGTAGGGCAGAACCCATGTGGAAGTCCGTGATCTGTGCTCCCACTGCCTGTAAAGAGCAAAGAAACCACTTTTCCAGTGGCATCGATGACTGCAGACTCACAGTTGAGAAAGAGGTACTTAGGTTTCTATGACAACCCTCATCCCCAACCCCCAAAGTAATATCCTAGATAGTAAACCATTGAAGAGAACTCTTAAACATTGTGATAAGAGGGGACTGGAGGGATGGCTCAGCGGTTAAGAGCACTGGCTGCACCGCCAGAGGTCCTGAGTTCAATTCCCAGCAACCGTGTAGTGGCTCACAACCATCTATAATGGGATCGGATGCCCTCTTCTGGCACACAGCTATACATGCAGATAGAGTACTTCTATACATTAAATAAATAAATCATTTTTAAAAGTTGAGATAAGATGCTGAAGTGTAGCTCTCCACAATTGATGGTTTCTAGTGAGGGTGTGGGTGGACAAGGACTCTGTCTTCTTTAAGGGGCCAGTCACTGGGAGTTTGACCATCCTCCAGCGAGTGAGTATATACACAAGACAAACTGGACTTGTTTGTTGCTTCCATGTTTATTCTTCTTGGAGAGTGGGGTGCAGAGGAGGTCACAAGGGTGAGGGTTGGACCTGGGATGACTAAGAAGTGAGTGTAATTGGGGTACATGATGTGCAATCTCCAAATAATCAATAAACATATGGGGGGAAGGGGTTTGTTGTGGTCTCAGCCTGAGGTTGCTGTCTTCTTAGGGAAGCCATGGCGGCATGAGTGTGAGGTCACATTACATCCGTTCAGGAGTCAGGGAGATGAACCCTGGTGCCCTGCTCACTCTCTCCTTTTTATTCTGGACTCCAGCCCATGATATGGTGATATGGTGAGTGTTTCCTCTTCAGCTAAACCTCTCTGGAGAGGCACCCAGGCTTGGATCTCCTAAGTGGTTCTAAATTGCATGAAGTTGACAGTCAAGATTAACCACAGCCAGGCGGTGATGGCGCACGCCTTTAATCCCAGCTCTTGGGAGGCAGAGGCAGGTGGATTTCTGAGTTCGAGGCCAGCC
>NW_022196904.1:25715535-25723788 GCF_008632895.1 Mastomys coucha
AAAAAAAAAAAAAAAAAAAAAAGATTAACCACCATAGGGAGTGGTGGTGGTGCAGCACTCAGGAGGTCAAACAGGCAGATTTCTATGAGTTCAATATTAGCCTGGTCTATATAAAGAGTTCCTGGACAGCTATATAAAAACCCTCTCTTAAAAACAAACAATCGGGCAGTGGTGACGCATGCCTTTAATCCCAGCACTTGGGAGGGAGAGGCAGGCGGATTTCTGAGTTCGAGGCCAGCCTGATCTACAGTGTGAGTTCCAGGACAGCCAGGGCTACACAGAGAAACCCTGTCTCGAAAAACCAAAGCCAAACAAACAAACAAACAAAAAGCCCACAACTCCAGGTTGGGGATGAGGTGTACTCAGTATGACTAGGTTAAAGGACATGGTGATTTCGTTTGCATTGCAGTGGACAACTGGTAGGGCCTTCCACTAATGGAACCCCACAGTGTCTAATGTGCTAGGTCAAGGCCAAGACTGAGACTAGCCCCTTCACAGCTACACAGCTGGATGTGGGCATTACATCTGATGGGAGCCCAAGGTGGGGCATGCTGGAGTGATCACCCTTCCAGGGGATCCTGGTGATGCCCGTCCCACCATGGCCAGCTCCAGCATTCACACTCCCCAGATCCCACATAAACACTGGGAGGACTTCATGGAAGATGGATTATCTGTCCTCTTTCTGAAAGAACCTGTGAGAGCCACACGGCCCAAAGCTGTTGTGCCCCCACGATGGGATCAGGGTAGTTTGCAATCTTATGTGCCTTTGGCATAGAAGTCATATGGTTTGGTGGAGGAAGAAGAATTGGGAAGATGGGCCAGCAAGTAAGGGTGTCTGAGGCCAAAGCTACCAATCTGAGATGGGGTCCTGGGACCCATGGGGTAGAAGGAGAGAACCAACTCCAGGAGGTCATCCTCTGACCTCGAGTGTGCTGTGATGCACACGTGCAAGAACACACCCTAATTAATTAAAACCAGGACACATGACATGCAAATGGCCAATAGATGCAAGTTGGAGATTCCTCCAGTATGCTCCACCCCAGGCACATGACTCCTCCATCACTGACCCTCCTGTCTCCAAAAACCAAAAAAAAAAAAAAAAAAAAAAAAAAAAAAAAAAAATGTGGGACCCATGTGGGACTGTGTGAGTGTGTGAGAGGGTGTGAGCCTTGATTTTATGCAGAGTAGAAATGCTATTCAGCTTTAAAACCAGAGAGCCTTGTACTGCATGATCTCATACATGGAACTGAAATTGGCAGACTCTCAGGCAGAGAGGTAGAATGGGGGCTGCCAGGGGCTGGAGAGGGGAAGAAGCTCGGAGGTGATGGTTGGAGTTAAAAGTCAAAATACACAGTAGGTTCTGCAGATTGGCAGTGCAGCACAGCACTGAGAGCTAACAAGACACATCAAATTTCAAATGTTTTGAGCCCTTGGATTGTGGGTTGTATAAAGCCCACAGTCAAACCCTGAAGCAGCACTGAGGGGCAAAGAGAAAGTTTGAAGGGGGATAGACACGTGGGCTTGACACATAGCTTAAGTATTTTTGAAAGAAACACTTTGGAGGCTGGAGAGATGGTGTGGGAACTTCCAAAGGACCCAGAGATTGGGATGCAACCCCCAAGTCAGGTGATTTACAACCATCTGTAAGTCCAGCTCCAGAAAATCTTGAGATCTGGTGCCCTCTTTTGGCTTCTTCAGGCACGCACATGCACTGGAATACACACATACACACACGTACTCAAACACACTCTCAAACACCACATGCATACACGGGCACACTTACACTCACACACAGTAAACACATTTCACATATTCACACTCACACACAACAACCACACTCACACACACACAGCATACTCACACACATTTGCATCCACCACATACATACTCAAACACATTCACACATTCTCATACATACTCACACACAAACTCACACATGTACACACTCTTATATATACACACACTCATACATACACACAAACAGAGTCACACATACACATACTCACACACACACACCAGTCAATCAATCAAGTAAAATAAAAACTAGTCAATCAATCAAATCAGTCACTCAGTGCTCCCGCTGCTGAGCTCTCAGAGGCGTAGTCCAGAAGAAGCCAGCCCTTAATTTGGGCAGGCATTTGCTGAAAGCCTCCAGGGTAGTCTGCCCCTTCATGCCAACAGAGAACCTACCATGTCAGAAACCACCAGCTGCAGGTTCACCGTGAGGATAGGATTGAAGCCTCAGGACCCAGCATCCCCACCCAGAGGATGAGTGAAAGCAAATTACTCCAAGGTTCCTTGGTGTTGGGGGCACCAGTGAACATCAAGTCCCATCCTCTCCCTGTGGCTAGCTTGTGTAAGCTTTGCAGCCTCAGATTTCACACTAGGGTTGCTGGGAGTTGTGCAGAATAAAGCACCTGAGAGAGCCCTCAGCTCCGTGCCTGGGGCCTTCGAAGCCACAGCGATGATGGTAATACACATCTTCCTGAATCCCCTTTCCGTTCCACACCTGCTACTTAACCAAGATGAACCTTGAACTCCTGACCTCCCAAGTGCTGAGGTTGCAGGCATGTGCCACCATGCCCAGCTCCTCCAGCTCATTCAAGATCTTAAGAGAGAAGCAATGTGATTACGAATTATGAATGTGATTCTGACTATGATTAAACTGAATAATTTGCCTTTTGTTTGATGAGCAAGAAAAGTTCTTGTCTAACTCAGTAACTGATTTGTTTGTCTGTCTGTCTGTCTGTTTGTTTTCTGAGTCTGGCAACATTGCCCAGGATGGCCTTCCATCCACCATTCTTGTGCTTTGGCCTCTGTGAGTGATGAGGTCACAGGTATTCGCCACCATGCCCAGCTTTCTCCTGGGCTTCTTAAAGCTGGAAACTTACTGTTAATGATTTCAGAAACCCACACGTAAAAGGATGAAGTTTAGGGAAGGAGCAATGACTGTGGCCTGAGAAGGGTTGGTAAAAAGTCAGCTTCTTCTCTGATGGAGTGGGCAGTGGATCCCCCATGATTCTGCTGGCTGGTGCAGGCTGGACCCTGACCCTAGCACACATCTCGACAGCAAGTGCAGGCCCATGGAGAGGAGAGAGAAGCCTCTCAAACCAGCAATCAGCCAAACCATCTTTAACGTACCATTTAACAAATATAAACGTACATACCCCAAATCTAAGACGGACAAGAACATCACCAACAATACTTCATCCTTGCAACTCCTGCACATCTGTCTGAGGTTCTCTGGCTCCTGACATCCTCCTGCCTGCCCTTGGTCAGATACACATCTGGCCAGGCCTAAGAGAAGCAAGGAGGCCCCATGGACTTGCTCTCTGCCAGCATGGCAAGTAACAAGGAAACCCTTCTGCCCACCACTGTGTGTGTGTGTGTGTGTGTGTGTGTGTGTGTGTGTGTGCACGTGCGTGCGTTTTGCAAACGCACATGTAGATGTGTGTTCATTTGCTTTCTGTTGCTGTGGCATACACCATACCAAAACGAACTTGAAAAAGAAAAGGTTTACTTCAGCCTGTATTTTATAATCCATCACTGAGGGAAGCCAGGGCAAGAACCTCAAGGCAGGAACCCAGACAGGGAAGGAACTGAACCAAAGGCCATTGAGGATCGCTGCCTACTGACTGACTCCCTCCCCTAGCTGGCTCAGCTTAATTTCTTATACCATCCAAGACTACTTACCCAGGGGTGTCCCCAACTCGGTGAGCTGGACCCTCCCATGCCAATCATTAATTAAGGGAATGCTCACAAACTTACCTACAGGCAATTTGAAAGTGGCATTTTCTCAGTTGAAGTTCCTCTTCCCAAATGTTCTCTTTCATCAAGTTAAAAAAACAAAAGAAACAGTGAGGACGGTGGTCTAAGTCAGGGTCTCCATTGCTGTGAAAAGACACCAGGACCAAGGCAACTCTTATAAAAGGCATCGTGTAATTGGGGCTAGCTTACAGGTTCAAAGATTCAGTCCATTATCATCATGGCAGGAAGCATGGCAGCATCCAGGCAGGCATGGGACTGGAGAAGGAGCTGAAAGTTCTACATCTTGTTCCAAAGGCAAACAGAAGATTGTCTTCCACAGGTAGCCAGGAGGAGAGTCTCTCCAAGCCCATCCCCCACGGTGATGCACTTCTTCCAACAAGCCCACACTTCCTAATAGCATCACTTCCTGTGGGCTAAGCATATTCACTATATTACTGTGTGTGTATCTGTGTGCTTTAATTTTCTTACACTTTGATAGTCCAGTTGGGGTAAAGTGAGATTTGAACTTACTTTAAAACCACAGAGAGGAGGTCAAGGAATTCGAGCAGAAGACTGGGAGGGCCTGGAAGAATTCAAAGAATGCCTTCTCACCTCCTCCCCCCATCCGCCCCTTCTCCCTCCCTTTTCCCCCTCCCCCATCCCTTCCCTCTTTCTCTCCCTCCCTCCCCCCCTCCCTTCCCCCTCCCCCTTTCCCCTTCCTCTTCCCCCTTCCTCTTCCTTTTCTTCTCCCCGTCTCTCCCCTCTCCTCTTCCCTCCCCTTCTCCCTCCCCCTCCCCTTCCCCTTTTCTGGCTTGATCTCTCAGAAGGTCCCCGGAGATCTGTAGATTGAGAATAGAATCTTAACATTTTAACTTGAATCACCTTTACTCACTGTTGTTTGGACAATACAGGCTCCAGGCCATGCAGTGTCTCCCTAGGAGTTGAATATCTCAGAACTTGGCTTGGAACTTTAGCTGGTTAGGTCTTGGGCACCAAGTGTTCAGACATATGAGACCATGAGGGACATTCTACCTTCAAACTATAACAATATTGAAATCCAATCCAGTGAATGATGATTAGTTAGAGACATTTACTCACCACATTTGTTTCTATAGAGCTTCACTATATAGCTCACATGTAGTCCTCCTGCCTCAGCCTCCCAAATGTTGGGATTACAGGCTTGCCTCACTGTAGTGGTTTAAATACACTTGGCCCATGGGAAGTGGCATTATTAGGAGACATGGCCATGTTGGAGGAAGTGTATCACTGTGGGGTGGGCAAATATGTTCAGGCTGCACGCAAAGTGCAAATGAGACAACCCCCTCCCCCACCCTCACCCCTGGCTGCCTGCAGAGTCTCCTCTCAGCTCCTCCTCCAGCACCATGTCTGCCTGCATGCTGCCATGCTTCCTGCCATGATGATAATGGACTGAACCTCTGAACCTGTAAGCCAGTCCCAATTAAATGTTTTCTTTTATAAGAGTTGTTGTGGTTGGGCTGGAGAAATGGCTCATTGGTTAAGAGCACTGACTGCCCTTCCAGAGGCCCTGAGTTCAAGTCCCAGCAACCGCATGGTGGCTCATAACCATCTGTAATGGGATCCGATGCCCTCTTCCGAAGACAGTGACAATGTGCTCACATACATAAAATAAAATCTTAAAAAAAAAAAGGAATTGTTGGGGTCATAATGTCTCTTCATAGTAATGAAACCCTAACAAAGACAACGTGGTATCTGGCATCTTAGTGTGAGTGGAGTGTGGTGTGTGTATGTGTGCACATATGTGTGCATGTGTATGAAGGTCAGAGAACAACCTCAAGTGTCCTTCAGGAGAGGAATCATCCACCTTTTTTTTTTTCTTTAGACTGGGTCTCTCACTAGCTTGGCACTCACGATTAAGCTAAGCGGTTGGTCAGGGAACTCCAGGGATCTCCCTGTCTCAGCTCCCTTTTAACTAATTATATTAGGAGCACAAGCTGGTTTTTAAATGGAGATCAACTCCAGGTCCTTATGTTTGTGTGGCAAGCACTTTACTGACTGTGTTGCCTCCTCAGGCCCACCTTCATTTTAAAACGTAATAATAAAACTGAAAATAGAAAGAAAAATGATGTTGCCTGTAGCCAGTTGTGAGGCGTGAGTAAACACAGTCCTGAGAGTCCCAGCTCTACCAGTAAAGATAGAAGGGTTGGGACAAATGGAGGAGAGAGGCCCCCATTTCCAAAATTACCAGCAGAGACTGGAAGTCTTGGGTCAAGTTTTCATACAAAGAACAGTTTCTCAACATGGATTCTGTAATTTATCATCTTAATAATATTCTTTAAATTATCACTAAAAATGCCACCCAGGTGCACAGGACGATAGAAACCCTCCCTACCCATGGACTTCATTTTAGAAAGCCTCAATTTCCCAGTTCCTTGGTGTCTGTTATTTTTGCCCAAAATAGCAACTTTTTTGTTCAACGGTATATTAATGCAGAATAGAAATAAAGATGCTTCAAAAAAAAATTCTTCCAAGCACAAAAGGAGATGGTTTTCAAGAGATAATTTCCCATATTTACATATTTTACCTTAAGCATTTCGTAGTCTCTGCCTGCTGGTGAATGGATCAGATTCTCTTTTTACACGCCTTCAAAATGAACCAGTTTGGTTTCTAAGCCGTTGCAAGAACGGAAATGAATTCGAACTTTTTTTTTTTCCACTTCATTCTCGCATCTTCACGTTTCCTTATTTCACATGGTTTAAAATAAAATGCCTCCGGCGATATTTTTCCTTTCTCAAGAGCAAAGTGAATGTGACTTTTCGGAAGGGTCACGGGATGCCCCGGGGGGTTGTGGGTGTTACTGGACCGCTGCCTGCTTTCAGCTTGACTGAAGGGCTTGTCAGAGTTTTCATCTCCCATGGAGCCCCTGGCCCTGGCCGGAAGGGGGAGAAGGCTGTAGAGGGAGTCCCATGCTGCCGCTTTCCCACCGACATCAAATCCTGGGGTTTGAAAATTAATCCCACACAAAGACAGGACTCCATTGTGGAGCCTGTTTGAAATTAGACAGCCATAATAACCTTTCTAGGATGTCTCAGTGTTGATGTAGCCCCCTGAGGCAACTCAAAGGTTGCCAGAGGACATGCCCCTCCTCCAGTATGTGACTGAGCTACCCCAGTAATTCCAATAAGATGACTTCCTGGCCTGGCTGGGGAATGTTATGGGACAGTGCCATGTGACCTCCAGCCTTGATGGCTGCAGTTCCTCTGGTAACAACAGCTCCTGTGGATTCCTGGTTCTGAGCCACAGACTGTTACAGGCTCTTCCCCGTTCTTCTTGAAGATTTTTTTTGTTTTCAATTTTATGAGTCAAGCAGGTCTCAAATCCAGGACAAACAGCTAACTAAGGTGCTTATTAACATATGGAAGCTGATGGTTTGTATGTTTATGAGTGTTTTGTCTACGTGGATGTGTGTGTACCACAGGAGTACCTTAGCGCCTGCAGAACCCAGCCCCGGGACTCGGGTCTCCTGGAGCTCTAGAGTTAGAGACAGCTGCGAGTAGCCTTTCGAGGGTGGGGCGAACTGAACGCAGGTTCTCTGCAAGAGGAGTATTTGCTCTTAACCTCTGAGCCACCTCTCCAGCCCTGGACCCATCTAGTACTAATAAATATTATTGTTCTTTGAACCAACTGGACCCTTTCCCTGAGCTTTCACAAAGAAAACAGTAACAGCTCCCTTTCTACAGAGGATGGGAAGTCAGAAACCAGAAGGGCCAGCTTCTGCAGTCACCCACCCTAGCTCAGTAGCCTCATAGCAACTGCCTGTCCTGTACCATGCCAGGAAGCTGGTGCAGCAAAGTGGACTAGTCCAGGTTCTAGAAGGTTCTGTCTTTCATAGAAGCAACCTGGTAGCTTCCCCCACTGGACAGTGGATACATCTCTGTCATCTATGGGTCTTCCTGAAGTGACTAAGGAATACTGTAAGCTTAAGTGGTTTGTATGTAACCTTACTAGACCAGAATAACAATTTAGTTGTTTTTCATATTTTCTATGCTTTTTAATTAGTAGATACTAACATCATCTCTGATGACTCCATTTGAAGCCCTGGTTCTGTTACAAAGATCATTGAGTCTCAGAAACAAAGAGCACACGTTGGGTGGGGGTGGGGGTGTTTAGTGAGGGGAGGGTGTTGCTTACTTCTATAATCCTAGCACTCAAGAGGCAGGAGAATGGAGAATTCTAGACAAGTCTTGGGTTCAAGGGCATCCTGGGCTACTTAAGGAGACTCTATTTTGAAAAGGAGGAAGAAGCCAGCTATGGTAGTTCACACCTTTGATGGGTCCCAGCACTGGGAAGCAGAAGCAGGTTAATTTCTGGGAGTTCTAGGCTAGCCTGGTCTACACAGTGAATTCTACAACAGCCAGGGCTACATAGTGTCACCCTATCTCAAAAAAATAAATTAGGAAGTCGGGCGGTGGTGGCGCACACCTTTAATCCCAGCACTTGGGAGGCAGAGGCAGGCAGATTTCTGAG
>NW_022196904.1:25723874-25726074 GCF_008632895.1 Mastomys coucha
GAGTTCCAGGACAGCCAGGGCTACACAGAGAAACCCTGTCTCAAAAACAAAAACAAACAAACAAAAAACAAAATAAATAAATGAATGAATAAATAAAAATAAATTAGGAGGAGGAAGAGGAGAAGGAAGAAGAAAGAAAGGAAACAAAAGGGAGGGAGACTCTGAAGCAGCCACTATATTTTCCTAGTGTTCTTTTGGGGGATGGATTTTGTGGTGTGTTTTGAGATTCCAAGGATAGAATGCTCCACAAAGGTTTTATTTCATTTGACTTACTTCTTTTAACCCTTGGCAATGGTTTTGAAGCAAGGAGGCCAGAGAAGACAGTTTGAGGATTTTGTCAACAAGCAAAGCTGATTTATCAAAAGAGTGCTTTTTAACAGCCTAATGACCTCGGTCGAACTCCTTTCTCTATTCTGGGTTTGGAGAATGTGCGAGGTCTGGTCCTTGGATCTGGAAACTTACAATGATGCCTCCTTCCCTGTTTTAATGTATTTCACCTCGCCGAGGCAGACGGATCAGAAGCTCACAAGGAAAACCGATGCCCTTTCCCGCAGCTAAATTAACCAGAATCACGTGGAAAACAATCCAAGCCTTGTAGGAACGGGGAGCCATTAAAATGTGCCCAGAGCAATGGACTGCACCCAATCTTGCAGCCTGGCTCTCGCTCTCACTCAGCAGCCGCAGACAAGAGGCTGCTCCCTGGGATGGAGAGAGAGCCTTGTTGGAGTGCCACAATTAAAATCAGCTCCTCTGCCAAAAAATAAAAGAGAGGAGGGAGAAGGAGAACATCAAAGACAGATTGAAATGTGTAGTTAGTAATAAGAGTGGTCTCCTCTTGAACCACAGCCTGCAGCGATTCACGGCCCCCTTGTTAATGAGAAATGTTGACCTCTGGTTTGTGAGTTAAACTTGTAATCCCAGCTAATGAAGTAAATCACTTCTAACTTGAGCCTGTTGTTCCTGTGTGCTCTGCACACTGGGTCTGTGAGTGAGTGCCCAGGTCCACATGCAAACGTGGGGGTGAGGAGTTGGGGTGAGGGCCAGGGGAAGTATTCTGGGACTGTGTGGGGTTTGTGCAAGCAATGGGCACACTGTGGGCAGTTCTTTCTTCTTCCTTCTCTTTTTCCTGAAGTTTGAGCCCAAGGCCTTACAGATGCCAGGCAAACCCTCTACTGCTAAGCTGCAATTCCACTTAGCCCTGTTTTGCTTTATTTCAAGGCTGGGTCTCAGTAGGTAACCAGGGGGCTAGCTTTGTACTCCAGAGCCTCCTGTCTCAGCTTCTCAAGAAGCTGGAATTATAGGCATGTGCAGCCACCACTGGGCTTGATCCTAGGCACACTGTGGACCTATTACTTTACAATTACTTTATTGTAACTCGAATATTGATAAAAGAAGGAGAGAGGGAGGGAAAAGGGGAGGAAGGGGAGGAGGGAGAGACAGTGTAGAAGCTGGTGTGAATGACATTCTATTGGGAAGTAAACAGGGTGCCCTATATACTACTTTTATTTTATTTTATTTTATTTTATTTGCATGATTCCAGATATCTCAGTTAATAGAACGTGAGACTCGTGGTGTGTGTGTGTGTGTGTGTGTGTGTGTGTGTGTGTGTGACCTATATGTACACACAGCAGACAGAAAAAGCCTTTGACTGTCCTGTTGTAGAACTCTCTATCTTGAGGCAGGATTTCTCACTGAACTTAGAGTCAGAGTGGTGTGTGTATCTGTGTGTGTGTGTGTGTGTGTGTGTGTGTGTGTGTGTGTGTGTGTTATCAGCTAGGCTGACTGGCCAGCAAGACCCAGTAGTCTTTCCTCAGCACTAGAAAGTCTTTCTTTGAGGGCTCTCTACCCTGCTTTTAGGTGGAGCTGAGGATCAAAACCCTGGGTGTTCTTACTTACTGTTATCTCCCCTCAGTAGAAGTGTGTCTTTTCACCTCCGTGGGAACAATGAAATACCTAATCCAGAGCTTGGGCGTTGTGTTTGGAATCCAAACCGGTATTTGTGGAACAAAAGGTGCTAAACGGGAAGCTGGAGAGACAGCTCAGCAGTAAGAATGTTCACTGTACTAGGTGTGGTGACACATGCCTTTAGTCCTAGCACTTGGAAAGTAGAGGCAGGAGTGTACTTGTGAGTTCAAAGCCATCCTGGTCTGCACAATAAGTTTCAGGACAGCCTGGGCTATGTAGAGACTGGTCTCAAAAA
>NW_022196904.1:25726552-25740441 GCF_008632895.1 Mastomys coucha
CACACACTCACACACTCACACACACACTCACACACACACACACACACACACACACACACACACACACAAATCTAGGAAGGAAAGATGCCACCTAAGTGAAGGAAAGATCACTAAGTAGTGTAGGAGTTGCTAGGAAAATGACGCACCTAAAAAAAATACCCTCGAGTCCAAGCCTGGAGGTGTGGTGTGTGCTGATAATCCCAGTGCTCCAGACGCGCTGAGGCAGAAGGATCAAGGGTTGGAGGCTAGATGGTACTAGACAGCTAGACCTTGTCCTAAGAAGAAAAAAGGAAATGAGAGAGAAAGAGAGAGGGGGAGGAAGAATTGGGTCTAAGAACATCTGCAGGGACCATAGGCAGACTGGCTTCTGGCTTTATTGAGAATGAAAGAGGGAAGAGAAAATCCGTAGTAAGAAACTAGATACAGCTGGGCTGCCTCGGGCTTTCTTCTTGCCGTGACAGACTACAGCTTCAAGGCATGGTCTAAAAAACAAAAAACAAAAACCAGAAAGAAAGAAAGAGAGAAAGAAAGAAAGAAAGAAAGAAAGAAGGAAGGAAGGAAGGAAGGAAGGAATCCCATCTCTCAGTCGTGTGAGGGTAGGAGAGGGTATCCAGCTATTGTTTTGTCTAAAAGGATTTCATCCTGAGAGTTGTTTAGAGCTCACAGAAACCTAGTTTTGTTTGGCTCAGTGACAGATCATATTCTGTTTCTCCTGGCTAGTCTTAAATTCTCTCAATATTTTCTAGATTACAGTGTGAATTTTCTTCTCTTTTGACGGGGTGGCAAAGTGACTTCATTTTCTGCCAGGAGGCCACACAGTGTGCCTTTGAGGCTGAACAGCTTGCAAGGGACCTTCTGGTTCAGAGGAGAGCATTATTTTTTCCTACCCTAGGAAAAAAATTTTTTTTGAGAGCAGGCACAACTATGTGCCCCAGGCTAGCTTTCCAGGTAGAAGCCCCTCAAAACTGCTGTTTCTATGTGGATTTAGTGGGGGGAGGGCGGGTGCTGTCCACTTCATCCAGGTCTCTGGGACAACCTTCTCCAAATGACTTACTTTGCAAGTGGGCTCAGACCCCATGACACAGGCATGTCACCCCAGCATCTTGGGTGGGTGGGGGGACATCTTGGCAGGCAAGGAATGCACAAGATTAAGGCCCAGCTGTGAAGTGAGCTCAAAGCCAACATGACCAATTTAATGAAGCACTGTTTCAAAAATTTTAAAAAAATGGGAAGGGGTGTGGGGGAGGTGGGAGGGTGGAGGTAGGGGGTGGATTGGTCAATGGGTAGGGTCACTTGCCTAAGGTGGAAATTCTCCAATATTGAAAGAGGGAAGAGGAAGAAAAATTGCACGCACACACACACACACACAAATCTGACATTTTTATTTCTCTCATAATCTTGTTGAGCATCGTTTAAAAGGTTTCTAGAATTTTCTTCAAGCTCTCTGGGCAGAGGAAAAGGGTTTGGTGGGAGGGGTGTTTTTAAATCATTGATCCTTGTTATTTTTGTGTAAGGGCACCTAGCATAGCCTTCTTGTGTCTCTCTGATTTTTCGTTAGACCAAGCGAAGTGATCCGGCATTTGTGTGACCCTGAAGAGAGCTCTGGGGTGGCACCCCCAGGGGCTGGAAAAGTCACTGGCCAATGTCTGAAATCGGAGGATGAGGACGTCTGAGGCCTGAGGCCAGTAGTTCACATCTACTACAAACAACACCATATATAAAGCAATTTGAATCATCTCATTTTTCCTCTCTCTATATAGATTCAAACATGGGTAAAATGTGAATTTCTCTAACAAGTGAAGGATCCATCTCCAGCAAATCTGTGCTGGGATGGCAGTGCCTGGTACCCGGATGATACCACCTGGAACACAACCTTCGTTTATCAGCTCTGCAGCCTCCCCCTACCCCCTTTGTTTCTAGTCACTTAATTCAAAGTGAAACAACTGAGCATGCAAAACTAAAATTAGCCAGGGAGGGGGAAAGGTGTAAGTGTACAAACCAACAGATCTGTTAGAGTGGATGGGTTATCAGGTCCTCTGCCACTCCTCAGACAAGGGCCTATTAAACCTGGTAATGTCAGCTGCCAGCCATGCCCCCAGCAAAGAAAGAAGGCCGAGGCAGGCCTATTTCACATGCATCAGACACAAGAATTAAATAGCTCGATGTTCCCTAAAAGACTGAAGTACATCTCTTTCTGACATTCATCTCGGGCAAAAAAAAATCCATTGATCTCCATATGTCCCTTGGCAATTATAAAATATTAAAACCAAGTCACATTTTTCTCGTTGGCTTAATTTTTTTTCTCTTTTCACAGCTTTTTATTTGATCAATTTTAACAAGTTAGAAGTAGCATATAATGATAATAATAGCAATACTAACAACAACAATAGTAATTTAGGGTTTTAAAGTTTGGTCTTTAGGCTTCTTTTTTATTCTGTTGTAGATTTCTGTTAAAAAGACTTGAAGTCTCTTTCCACACGGAGAAAGGAGGCAAGCCAGGAGCTCTTTATTGGGAGTGATATTCATTAGCAGGTAGCAGCCTGATTTCCAGTCTTTTTTTGTTGTGCACTATTCAAACTCTCAGAATTACCATGTGTTTTAATCCAGGCATGGCTGGTTTGGCTGGAGGTTTGTTTAGGCTCCACTGAGATTTTTTTTTTAAAGATGTGTATCCTTTTTTCCTGTTTTTATGCATTTGTAATTTTTTTAGTGTTTGATGTTTGCTAATTCAGAATAGAAAAATAAATGCTAGCACAGATCTACATAATAAAAATGCAGAATTTGGGGGAGCCTATTTCTCCTGGAATAGCAATTTGGGACTTTTCTTTCTAGTTCTCCTTGCCGTAAATTATTGCAACACCCATCTCCAAATTTAGAAAATCTATTTTGTTTTTATCTTTTTAAATAATTTCATTTTGATTTTTATGCATACACACAGAGACTATATACATATACATATACATATATATACATATCATATATACATATCATATATGTATCATATATATGTATATATATATATACATACACATATATGTATGTGTGTGTGTATGAGTACAGTGCCCAGAGAGGCCAATGGGGGCATCAGATTCTCTGAAACCCAATTATGGATGCTGGGAACTGGGAACTTGGACACTCTGAGAGATTAAAAAACACTCTTGGGCTGGCGAGATGGCTCAGCGGCTAAGAGCACTGACTGCTCTTCCGAAGGTTCTGAGTTCGAATCCCAGCAACCATATAGTGGCTCACAACCACCGGTAATGAGACCTGACACCCTCTTCTGGTGCATCTGAAGGCAGCTACAATGAATTCCGTCGGAGTGAGCAGAGCCAGCAGAAGTCCTATGTTCAATTCCCAGCAGCCACACACATGATGACTCACGGCCATCTGTACAGCTACAGTGTACTCATACACATAAAATAAATAAAATAAATCTTTAAAAAAAAACACTCTTAAGCACTGAGCCATGCCTCCACCCCACCCCCTTAAAAAGCCATTTTATAATTGAAAATCATTTTATATGAAATGATGCATCTTTTTGCATATGTGGCACTGGAGGTTGACCCAAGGGCCCTGTGTATGCCAGGCACGTGCTCTTCCACCAAGCCACTCCCTCAACCCATGAAATAATAAATCTCTCTGAAGGGGCTAGAGAGATGGCTCAGCGGTTAAGAGCACCGACTACTCTTCCACAGGTCCTGAGTTCGGATCCCAGCAACCACATGGTGCCTCACAACCATCTGTAATGGGATCCAATGCCCTTTTCTGGTGTGTCTCAAGAGAGCAATGGTATACACATGAAATAAATAAATAAATCTAGAAAAAAAATCTCTGAAAAATGATAAAACCTATGGTAATTATTTTTCCTCTTTACATTTAGATTTTCCTATGAAATGTCATATTTATTAATTCCTTTATTAAATGCTTTATTTATATTTCATTGAACTCTTCCCACAGACCCACAGGATCGTAGTTTTGTCTCAGGTCTCCAGATTAAGACTACCAGGGACCCCAAAACACCAGCAAGTGCTCCTCCTCACATGGCAGAGTCAGAAAAGAAGAGGGAGAAAGGAGCTGGATTCGGTAGTGCTGGCCCGAATCTCGGGTGCTTAGGAGACCAACATAGGAGGTTGGTGAGTTCGAAACCAGCCTTAGCTGTGTAGCAAGGTTCATGCCGGCCCAGGTTACAGATGGAGACTTTCTCAGTACAGCACAATGAGGGCGTGGCCTGGGGAAGAGTACTGTCAATCATGGGGAAGACCAGGTCACTGCAGTATCCAGACAAGGGCAGGTCAGCTCAGGGAAGGTTTTCATCTGTCTCTCCTGGTCCACGATGAGCAGGGTTGAACCTGCCTTACTTTGAAATTCTTTTCAGAGGACGAACCATGTTCCTCAGCTGCGATCCTGCCCTGAGTCAGGACCCTGTGCGTGATGACTCTATAGAAGCACTGTGGTTATTCCAAGTGGCCAATTATAAACACTTCAAAGAGAATTCAAAATACAGTTTGCAAGTCTCTGAGCCCAGTGGCTTCTGGGCTCCTAATAGGGCTTACCTGGGTTTGCACAGGAGCCTTAGGGACAGAATTTTCTCTGTCGCTGTCACTGTCATTCTTGTTCCTGTTCCTAAAAGCCCACGTGTCTTCTCTGTCACACCTGCAATGGTGAACTGCAAGTTCCCCTCTGAGAGGGAAGAAGGTGACCCCTTCAGGAAACAGGTGGCACTTTGGAAAGCCAAACTGTGTCCCCACCTACGTGTCCCAGGCATCTGGAACTCTGAGGCCAAGCCACCAGCTTAGTGAGGTACACCTGTGGACTCTGCCATCTCTGGGATTCCCAGACTAGTGTTCCCTTTTCAGGCCAGCAGCCACCTTAAGGTCTATCCCATAATGTGCCTGCTGGGGTATTGTCAGTCCAGCACCTAAAATAATACTTCACGTGGAGTAGGAATGCTGGAAAGATCTGCTGAGAGGAGAATGTGTGTGTGGTAGATGAATGGAAAGGAGGAAGGTTGTGTGGGTGTGTAGGTGTGTGGGTAGAAAGATGGAAAGGAAAAAGGAAGGATAAATGGATGGACAGATGACAGATCGATAGATTGGTAGCTACATAGATAGATGATAGATAGATAGATAGATAGATAGATAGATAGATAGATAGAGGGGTTTATAGCTGGAGGGGAGCCAGTCTGAAAGATGGATGGATGCAGGACAGTTAACCAACTCTCATAACCCAGGGAAGGAGTACAGCCCCCAAGCAACACAGCATCAGGATTTCTCAAGGTGTGCTCTTCTGTCTACCTGTACTGAGAATCCCCCAGGTATCCCATTCATTCAAAGCTTAAGTTCTACCCAGGCACTCAACCAGAAACAAGTTTTTTCTGAGAGGCATCCCTGGGGAGTTTCATGTGCATTCGTGTGTTTGAGACCTCTGCTCTCTAAAGAGTCAGGCTGGCTGGTCTCCAGGAGGTAAGTTCTCTTAGTCACACCTGGCTTGTGAGTGCACACACACATACACACACACACACACACACACACACATACACGCACACACGTGCACAGGTACACGTGCACACACACACACAGCTCCCCCAGCAGAAGGCTTTGTTTTGGTCTTGTGCTGCCCAAATCCCACTGTATAGTCGCTAGGGACCTTTGAGACTGACAGTCCCCTTCTCTTTTCTCTTTCCCTTGGCCTGCAGCTTAGGCCTGAGAATTGGCCCACACCATCCAGTTCTCTCACAGAGGTCTCATTGGCCTTTCTCTTCACAGTCCCTTCCTCCTGGAAGCACATCTTGCACTTTAGGAGGTATAAATAACCATGTAGTCTCTTCTTGGAAGCCTCACTTGTCCCATCTGTAAAGTGGGGGTGAAAATGATAACCAGTTTGTCTCACTATGCAGTTACCTTGTGACACAGAAAGAGATCTCTACAAGCTGAGAAAATGTACAAATGTGAGCTTCTGTACCCATTTGATTTGGCACTAGGGATTAAACTTAGGGCCCCAAACTTGCTAGGCAAACAAACACTCCATCACCGAGTGTACTGGCTGGTTTGTGTGTCAACTTGACACAGGCTGGAGTTAACACAGAGAAGGGAGCTTCAGTTGGGGAAGTGCTTCCATGAGATCCAGCTGTGGGGCATTTTCTTAATTAGTGATCAAGGGGGTAGGGCCCCTTGTGGGTGGTGCCATCCCTGGGCTGGAAGTCTTGGGTTCTATAAGAGAGCATGCTGAACAAGCCAGGAGAAGCAAGCCAGTAAGAAACATCCCTCCATGGCCTCTGCATCAGCTCCTGCTTCCTGACCTGCTTGAGTTCCAGTCCTGACTTCCTCTGGTGATCAAAGCAATTTGGAAGTAAGCTGAATAAACCCTTTCCTCCCTAACTTGCTTCTTGGTCATGATGTTTGTTCAGGAATAGAAACCCTGACTAAGACACTAAGCCAAAGAACTACTATCCCTAGCCTTTTAAAAAAATATCTTTTTACCCTGAAACAGAATCTAAGTTGCCCAGTTAACCTTGGCTTCACTCTTCCATCCTCCTGCCTCTGCCTCCTAAGTAATTGGAATGACAAGCCTGTGCATGCAGGCTCACACATGCTCATTTAAACCTTGAGCCCTGGACTGTACACTTAGGACCGTTTCCTTCCTGAGCTGGTACTGACAGGGTGATGCTCATTCCCTTAAGGCTCAGCTAATGTTAAGTCTGGAGGACAAAGCGGTGGGAGATGGGACTCTTGGAGTTTAGAGTGCCCGTGAAGTCTTAACCCACATTTCTATTGTCACGTTTTCTTTATTAATTTTTGATTATATGTAATCTGAGGGAAGGTGTATATGTCCATGTGCGTCAGAGGAGCATGTGTAAATGAGTGCAGATGTCCAAGGACACCAGAGGAATTGTCTGCTTTCCGGAAGCTGGAGCTATAGGCACTGCGAGCCACCTGAAGTGGGTGCTGGGAATTAAACTCAGGTCTCCTGGAAGAGAGTTTAACATGCTTAACCACTGGGCCATCTTTGCAGGCCCCATTGTCAAGTTTTAAACGTTCAATTTTCTTATATTAGGAACATGTTTAGCTTTGTAATCATTGAGCCCAAAGGTCTATAAAATACAATAGTCATCAGTGGCTGTGAATGGTGTATATGAGAGAGATGGGGTGGGGGTAGGGGGTTGGTGGGTATTCAAGGCAGCCAAAACCAGTTCACATACCCCCAGCCAGCCCATGTTAACATGCTGTTCTTTCCTGAACTTAACATGGCCTGGAAATTCCCAAATCCCTCACTCCGGAATGCAATGATATTGTATTTAAAATGGTCCCTTTTTAAAAACAAAACCAAATCTTCTGCAAGCTTTGCTTCCCTGTAACAACACCCTCATTTCAAAGATCCTGGTGTGGGGCTGCAGGGGTGGCGACCTGAGACCCTTCCCCACTTACCTCTATTTCTTATCTGAGGCCTGTGTGTTCAGAAACGCTCTTTCCCTCTGAGTTTCAGCAGCTAAATAAGTTGCAGACCCTTCAGCTATACTCATAAAAATTTGCTTCCAGACAACATGGTCTGTTTATTGTGTAATAATCGAAATGGCACTAAATCGCGGTGATTGCCGAACACTTAGGAATCGTATTAACCTCTTCAGTGCTAAGTGGGTCTCTGCCGTCCCCCAGCTCCAGACAGGCTTCTGCCACCAGGCCTTCCTTATTCAGTGTCTGAGGTGAAATGAAAATTCTCAGGCCTGAGGCTGAGGCTGAGGCTGAGGTAGAAGAATTCTAACTGTAAGGTCAACCTAAGCTATATAGGGGGTGAGAGGTTAGCCAGGCCAACTTAGTGAAACTGTCTCAAAACCAAAAACTAGAGATTTCCCCAGTGGTAGAGTGCCTGTCTAGAATTCCCCCAAGTGAGAGAATGAGGGTGTGGCTCAGTGGTAGAGCCCCTGCCTAGATTCCCCCAGTGAGGGGCTGGGGGCGTGGCTCAGTGGTAGAGCCCATGCCTAGAATCTCCCAGTGAGAGGTTGGCACTGTGGCTCACTGATAGGTACCTGCCTAGAATCCACCAAGTGAGGGGATGAGGGTGTGTGACTTAGTTCTAGAGCAATTGTCCAGTATGTGAAAGGCTCTGGGTCCAATTCTCAGTATGCCCCCAAACAAATACACAAAAGTAAAAGCCTCAGGCTGGAAGTCTGTACTGGTAACAGGCTAGATCCTCCTTGCTTGTCGTTAACCTGAATTCAGAGTTTCACCTGAATGGGAGATAGACCCAAAATGGGAGCTGCCTTCTGTTGAATGCTCCCAGAGATCTGATTGTCCCTCCTTGGCCTTCAAATCCCCACTTCTGTCCCTGGCTTCAGCGCATGTGTATTTTGATGACAGCTGCTTTGGAGAACAGATTCTCCTAAGAGCAACGAAGAGAGCTGCCTGGTCGCTGGAGCTTCCTCCGTTGAGAAGTTGCTGGGTCCTAGGAGCGGTAGCCCCTGCCACCCTGCAGGAGGCCTGGCTGCAGTGGCCTTGGCATCCCTGGGTCTTGTTCCTGAGCGGCAGGCAGGCCCGGGAAGGAAGAGTTAACCAGAAATGGAGCGGCGCTGCTCCGGGGCAGGCAGCCTCGCTGCAGAACAGAGCAGCATTCGTGCGAAGGCAAGTCATTTCCCGAAACAGTGCAGACACACGGCCTCGGGCAGCCTAAAACCTTTGGAGACCAAAATGGCTCGCAGGGGTTGGAAGTAATAAGGTGTTTTTCCCTTCTTTCTCCTTCACTGAGATTCTGTGAGGTTGCTTTGCATGGCTGGGGAACAATGGTCCAGTGTTTTTTTGTATTTTCAATGGGTATTAAGATCCATTACATTGTGACATTTTTAAGATTGGTTATCCTGTAGTTTGGTGTTAAATTGAAGTTGTTTGTTTTGAATTTAATTCTTTCATTTTTCAAATAGCAAATGTGGAGTTGCTGTGGCTCGGCATGGGGTTGGCTTACTGAATCGAGGTTTAGGTAAGGAACACAGGTCACACCCCCAGACCTTGGCAGAATTTGCCAGGGTGGTACTTAACCTGTTTTCCCATGGGATAGTCGATGAAGCCCCTTGGAGGCCACTTTCAAAACTAGGAGGTAGGGGTCGTCTCCACTGACTCTCAAGAGCAACGGGCTAGGAAGAGCTTTTTAATAAAATGTTCTATAGCCAATCTGTTATGGCTAATGCAGCCTGCATATAATTATTTCCTCTCTATGTCTACGACAGCAGTCGAATCGGCTCCCATCCAACAAATGACCCAGCAGCAGTGGGCCAGCCGCCACTGAAAATGACATCTGTTAACTCTTTGTCACATGCCCCGTCCTTCCCTCTTTCTCCTCAAACGGCTCTGCGGTTAATTAGGCGCAGAGCATCTGACACAGGCTCTCGAGTGGAAAGACCTGCTTAGGGGCAGGGAAAAGTCTGGCTCCAAGTAATCCTCTCCTTTCTCTCCCTTAAAAAATAAAATAAAATAAAGAACCATAGCAAATTGCTATAAAATAAACATTCATTCAGAGAGCCAGAATGGGTTGTCGGAATATGTTTTGATTACGCCCCAAGATTACAGGGTTACTGTACAGCTGGGTGTCTTGAGACCTGGGCTTTGGTGGGAGGGGAAAAAAAAATCACATCAAATTCTTGTTAAACCCTAAGAAATTTTCCATCAGAGGAAGAGAGGCAGCCAACGGTACCCCTGATGCCCAGGAGTTTAGGATCAGGCACACATCTGTCCAGCCATTACCAGCCCAGTTAATGGAAAGCAGTTTCATTGTAATTGGTTGCTGGAACTTGAAATGACCAATCTGATAAGTGCAAATTCAGGACCAACCCCAGCTAAGGGGCACACACTGCTTTTGCGTTGGGCCAGACTTCCTAGAATCTGCTGTGTATAGCAACTGTATCCATCACTGGATTTGGTACTGCACTGTACTGTACTGTACTTACTGGTGGAGGTGAGGGTGACCGTTCCTTCTCCTCCCCGTCCATCCTTCCCTCAGCTGCAGAGTTCCAATCATCCTGGAATCCATAGTTCAGGGCTGAACATCTGTGATGTGCTATTCCGACCCTCACACTGTTCTCAGCCTATTTGCCCAAGCTGGGCTCATGCCAAGTGTCTCAGCTATGTGATTGCCTGCTGGCTTCCCCACATGGGGATCCTCCAAAGCTTTGGCCACAGTGTAGCTAGCCTACTACCAGAGGACCAGAACACCACCACCCCACTCCACTCCACCCCCAAACCTGCCTGGATGGCTCGCTTGACCTTGCAAGAGCAAGCACCGCTTCCCTATCTTTGCCCATCTGGAGGGAGAGGGCCCAGAGGGCATGTGACATGCTCCAGGAGAACTTTCCAAGCCGTTCCTAGCCTGGAGGAAACTCCGGGTATCTACATCCTGGATGAAAAGCTGAGCATTTTGGAAGTCTCAAAAAGCTTACTTTGCCCTTGATGGAGCAAGTCAAAGGATGCTGTCTTGTCCCAGGTCTTGAAAGGATTGTTCTTTTGAGGGACAGGAAAGGGAACTGGTTGCACCCCAACACTCTCAACACTGATTTCATTTCTTTTCTCCCTCTCTCCCCTCCTTTACTCCCTCTCCCTTACTTCTCCGTGCAAGGAATCAAGCCTAGGACCTTGCACATGCTAGGCAAGTTCTGTACCACTGAGCTACACCCACAGCTCCTCTTTGCCAGTTCAGATAGAAATATCTTTTAGTACCACTGAAAGCTCCTATCATCTCAGGCCTGTCAAGATGGGGCCAGTGGTTAAAAGAGTCTGCTGCTGTTGCACAGGACTGAAGTTCAGTTCCCAGGACCCACTTCAGGCAACCCACAACCACCAGCAACTCCAGCGCCAGGGTATCTGACTCCCTCTTCTGGCCTCTTTGGGTACTGCACAAATGAGTTTCTTTTTGTTTTCCTAAACTCTTCTGTGACGCTCAAGAAAGCAGACCCCCCCAGCACACACACCCCCTGCACCTTGCCTGGGCAGCACAATCAGACCCCCCCCAAGCGTTCCCCCACCCGCACCTTGCCTGGGCAGCACAATAGAGTCCTGCCGGTGTGGATACCATGAGGACATGGGAGCAGGAGCGCTGGACCTGCCCCCTTGTGGGCTGTGGCTTTAGGTGAGCTAGCCAGGGCAATCCTGGAGAGCTCACCCTAGTGGTGTGGGTACGGGAGAGCTGGTGGGCCGACCAACTCATTTACCACCAAGACCCAGATCCAGGGCTTTGAGTTGGTCCACCTCAACATCTATCCTATCTGTGAACTGCTTGAGTGCATGAAGGTGCCCACCCTACATATCCAAAGCTGCCTGACACAGGGCAACTGCAGGATATCCTGCTGAGGATTCAGTATTGATATTGTAACAGAAGCCAGAGGCCTCAAACCAGACCAACAACTCATTGCAGTGAACATTTGCAAGCAAAGAAGTATGGACAAAAGGGTATGCTGTGGGGTACCCTATGACACACTACAACTTCCACAATATCTTTTTTTTTATTTTCTTTTGTTGGAAAGTTAGAAGGGCAGAGGGTGAGAATGGAGGGATGTGGAGATGAGTAGGATTGGGGTACATGATGAGAAATTCACAAAGAATGAATAAAAAGACTTAAGAAAAAGAATGCTGTCCAGACCAGGCAATCTTAAAATGGGGAGAGCAGCCGGCAGTGGTGGCGCACCCCTTTAATCCCAGCACTTGGGAGGCAGAGGCAGGCAGATTTCTGAGTTCGAGGCCAGCCTGGTCTACAGAGTGAGTTCCAGGACAGCCAGGGCTACACAGAGAAACCCAATCTCAGGAAAAAAAAAAAACAAACAAACCAGCTGTGAGCGAGGTATTTGCTGTTTCCCACTTATAGATACCAACCAATCCATCCAAAGAATACAATCTGAGTCAAAGTAAGTTATTACAGAAGCAGATATTGAAAACAACCTTTTTAAAAATTATTTTTTCATTTTATGTTTATCGGTGTCTTGCCTGCATGTATGTTTTTGTGCACCACATGTGTGTACTGCTGTTGGACGTCAGAAGGAGAAGTTGGATCCCCTGGAGCTGGGGTTACGAATGGTTTTGTGCACTTGTGGGTGCTGGGAATCGAACTTGAGGCCTCTGGAAGGAAGAATAGCCAGTGTCCTTAACCATTGAGCCATCTCTCCAGCTCCTATTTATTTGTTTTGTTTTGTTTTGTTTTCAAATGCACTGTGTGCAGAGGTGTGAGGAGAGCATGTGAGAGTAGCTCTCCTCAGAGGCAAGAAGAGGAATTGTATCCTCTGGAGCTGGCCCTACAGGCAGCTGTAAGCCATCCGACATGGGTGCTGGGAACTGAACTCCAATCCTCTGGAAGAGCACCAGGTGCTAGTAACAGCTGAGCCATGTGTCCAGACCCGGAAACAATCTTGGGATGAGTGCACACAGCACTGTTCTCTGTTGGGTTTGGACCAGTGAGTTTGCAGTTCCCTAAACCTCATTCCATGTACAGCCAAGCATGGGAGTGAGACTGGGCTGATGCTGGCTCATCTGTGCTTCAGCCGTGTAGACAGACGCTCCCACCCTCACCCTGAGACAGGTCACACTACTTTGGTGCAAGACTCTGAATGAAGACCTTGATATTGAAGAAGAGAATAGATGGAGCTGGTTGGAAGTCAAGCCACAGTGCGGCTCTGCCCCACCTCCTCCTTTAGCAGGGGCACTGGTAGTGAGCAGGTGCAGGAGACTAGCTAGCCACAGTTGCTACTATGACATCCTTTTCAGACCACCTCCCCTATGCCACACCCAGGGCGCTGACTTCAGGGAGGCCTTTGAAAGGTGTTCAGGGTGACTTGTGAGGCCAGAGCCTTGCCATCCAGGGGTCTGAGACTCGGGCCCTGACGTTTTCTTTTAGACTCTGTCCAGAGCCTGCACATGTGGGTTAAATTAGAGCAATATGTTTTTCTAACAGCGTCTTGGCTGAAAAGGCAAGCAGATAAATGGAAACAAACCCAGCTTTATGTGAATGAAAGGGGGCTGGTGGGAGAACGACTTCTGCCTACAGGGCTGCCCTGGTGGGGCTGCTCTCTGGGCTCTACCCCACCCCCTCTTCCTTTGCCTGCCTTCCTGACCCCTCTGCTGAGCAGAGGAAGCCCTCTCTAGAGCTTTCCTCACAGATTCTCCTGACAGGCCTCCTGTGCCTCCTAGCCGGCTGTGGTACCCCTTGTGTGCCTGGTGCTGTACCTATGCTCAGCACATCCTGGAGTCGCTAGAGGCAGTTGTCCATCCATTTCCACTTCACATTCATCACCGTGAGTAGGGATGGCATGGTGGCTACCTCAGGGGGCTCAGCCCAGCACTAGGTATGACATGTCACATGACACCTTAACATGGACACAGGATGCTTCTAGAATGGCTTGTGTCCTCTCCTTACTGTTGTTGTTATTCCTTACAACCCCTCTGAACTCCATCTGGCCTGGGGACTCAGTGCTGCCTGTTCTCACCCAAGCCTCTTTCCTCCCTGAAAGGGGAGGCAGGGACAGTAGCCATAAGGTCAGGGACAGGTGGCTAGTGGGTGCTTGCTGGTAGACTGGCTTGTGATGCCTCTTTGTTGAGGTATTTTATTTCACTCTAACAAAGGGTCTTGCTATGTAGTCCAGGCTGGTTCCAAAGTCATGATCCTCCTATCTCTGCTAGCTGATTGGTGTTATGTCTGAAACTGTTGCTGATTTAATAGAAGCAGGACAAGCCCTCAAACAAAGGTGTCCTGTGTTCATCACTCCTGAGTTGCAAGAGCAAATGACGTCATTAAGAAAATGTTGAAAGCAGGCTCCTGGGGTCATAGGACACTATCCATATTGATCCCTTAAAGATAATATCCAGCCGGGCAGTGGTGGCGCACGCCTTTAATCCCAGCACTTGGGAGGCAGAGGCAGGCGGATT
>NW_022196904.1:25740688-25742660 GCF_008632895.1 Mastomys coucha
AGGAGAAGGAGAAGGAGAAGGAGAAGGAGAAGGAGAAGGAGAAGGAGAAGAAGAAGAAGGAGAAGAAGGAGAAGAAGGAGAAGAAGAAGAAGAAAACTCACAAGCTTGAGACATGGTTCAGGAGCTGCTGCTCTTCCAGAGGTCTCAAGTTCAGTTCCCAGCATACAGATCAGGTGGCTTACAGCTGCCTGTAACTCCATTCCCAGGAATCAACCCCTTTCTGGCTCCCCCGGGGCACCTGCATACACGCACACGCGGGCACACACACACACACACAGAGAGAGAGAGAGAGAGAGAGAGAGAGAGAGAGAGAGAGAGAAGGAGAGAGAGAAACAAAACAATAAAAAAATTAAAAAATAATAATAAAAATCTTTTTTAAAAAATCCATCTGATCTGCTCCTGTAGGTCCCTGGGAAAATAAAAACAATTGTGTTAGAGCTCCCATAGCTGGGTACTTACTTCCCATTCATGGTCAGAAACTAATTAGTTACTAGAATGACTTGAGATTATACCACTTTGTTTTGTAAACACTTTTCTAGACTCTGGTAAATGTGAAAGGTCAGTCTCACTGGAATCCTCCTCCAGAACCACTCCTGCATTTGCCAGTGCCCAGTGGCTGCATTTACCTTTGCCCAGTGGCTGCGTTTGCCAGCTGCCAGTGACGCGTTTGCCAGGGCCCGGTGGTTGCTTTCTCCCCAGAAACCCTTCAACAACTTGAATATCTACTCACAGGACCTACCCCAAGAGACTAGACACTCCGAAGTATAAGGAAAGGGACTGTGTCCCAACATGCACACCTGTCCGTGACACCAGGGTGCTTGATATGGACTTCACGGGGGCTGGCACTCTGTTTTGGTGTCTTGTTTTATTTAGGAATGAAGATTTATTCTCCAAGTTTCTTGCTCCACCTTGTCATTATATGGAGGAAGCCTGAGGGGCCACCTTTCAAATGCTCCTGTGTCTAAAGCCCTCCTGCTTGTCAGCCACTGCAGCTCAAGACTCAAAGGTCCCCTAAGACACAGTCTCTTTCCTCATCTGCCAGAACCTAGAGTGTAGCAGCCTGCTGCATAAGCAGGTGCTGTAAATGAATCAGTAAAACAAGAGAGGAAGGTAGAAATTGTAGGCTACTATAGGAAACTGGCTGCCCTCTCTGTGTCCCCTTATTCTTCCCTCTCATTTCCTTCTTAGGTCAAAGATTTCCAGGGTCTGGGATGATGTAAAGGCCTGGGGCACAGGAGTCCCTTCACCCGTCAATATGGAGCAATATCTCAGGCACTGGTAGGTGCAGAATGGCTGTGGAGGGCAGAGGGGAGTTAGGAAGTCGGCTCCACTTCTTAGCGGTTTCCTGAGATCAGAACAGAAGGCAATAATCCTCTTCAGTTCAGATGCTGGGGTTTGGCATTTTATAATTAGTTAATTAAGATAAAGTCTATGTAGTCCAGGTTGGCCTCAAACTTGCCATCTTCCTGCTTCAGCCTCTTTCATAAACAAAAAACAAAACAGATCACTATTGCTGCAATGAAACCCCATGAACTAACTGGGGTCAGACTGTGTATGAATGAAGATGAAAGCCTTCCTTTTCTCTTTTAGAGGGAAAAAGCATCAATCTATAAACCACTCACACAGGTGGAGAGTTAGGAAGTTGGATCATTCAGACTGGGATTTACTGCTGCTTTTTTTTAAAAATCCAAGTTGGTATTTTTTAAGAAATATGAGATTGATGAACCTCAAAGGGACTATGTGGAGCCTAAGTAAGCTTGATGGCAGGAGGGAAGGAAACGGCTGGAGGCCCTATGGATTTGCTCATCCCGCTTCCTGCAATGCTCAGGTGGTGTGGGAGTGCAGTGCCTGTTCCTAGTGCTTTTCCACTGATGAGGCTCTGGCCGCCTGCAGCCCACATATTCCAAAGAGATGCCTGGCTGATGGGGAGCTGGGGGGGTATCTGCCTGGCTGATGAGGATCTGGGGTGGTG
>NW_022196904.1:25743293-25745176 GCF_008632895.1 Mastomys coucha
GGTATCTGCCTGGCTGATGGGGAGCTGGGGAGGGTATCTGCCTGGCTGATGGGGAGCGGGGGGGGGTACCTGCCTGACTGATGGGGAGCTAGGAGTTATCTGCCTGTCTGATGGAGAACTAGGGGTTATCTGCTTGTCTGATGGAGAGTTGGGGGTAGGTATCTGCCTGGCTAATGGGGATCTGGGGCAGGGGAGGGGTAGCTGCCTGGCTGATGGGCATCTGGGGGGGGTATCTGCCTGACTGATGAGCTAGGGGTTTTCTGCCTGTCTGATGGGGATCTGGGGCTGGTATCTGCCTGTCTGACTGGGAGCTGGGGAAGGGTATTGATGAGGACACCCTAGGGCTGGGAAAGCACAGGGAGCTTTCCAAAGCTGCAAGCTTCCAGGGAGCTTTGGACACTTGCCTTCCAGCATACTTGCCTTTCTGAGCCTTAAACAACTTTTTTAGATCTTCCTCCTCTTCTCTCCTTCCCAGTCCTCCCCTCCCCCTCTTCTCCCACCCCCCCTCATTTCTCTTCCTCCTCCTCCTCTTTCTTTCCTCCTGTATACATGTAGTTGTCCTACTGCATCCATGGGGGATTGGTTTCTGGAACCCCTGTGGATGCTGAAATCTGAAGATGTTCAAGTCCTTCATATGCAATGGTATAATATTTGCATGTAAAGTACCCAAATGCTTTAAACCATCTCTAACACAAAGCCTTGCTTGTGGCTGGTTCACTGCACTGATTACAGGGAAAAGATCAGGAAAAAAAAGTCAGTACAGCTTTTCACAAATATTTCTGATGTGGGGCAGGTGGAAGGTATGTATGTGGAACCAGTAGATAAAGAGAACCAACTACACATGTATTACATATGCATGGATATGTGTGCATGAATGAGTTTGGATCGAATCTTAAACATACTTCACAAGCCCATGTTTTGAACTTTTGATCTCCAGTTGGTTTGTGTCAGTTTTGAAGGTTGTTGGGTCTTTAGATGTGGGGTGCGGACTGACTGGCAAAAATAAATCACTAGGAGTAGGCCTTTGAAAGCTCCACCAGGCCTTAGTTCCCTCTACTTTCTGCTTTGTCCAGATGTAAATAGCCTCTCCACCAGCAAGTATTGCTGTGCCTGACCCTGCTTCCCCATCACAGGACGCTGAGGTAGGAAGATTCTCAAGACCCTAGGAAGATTCTCAAGACCCTACCTCAAAACAATCAAACAACCAATGAGAGAAAGGAAGTGTTTATAACCACCCACCTACTGCCATTCCCACTGCTCTGTTCTTGGTGTTGATCTGAGTTCCCATTTTACATCCCTCAGCCTTGAAGAACCTCCTCTCCCATCTCAAGGTTCGTGTTTCTTTGACAGGAACCACAGAAAAGGAAGGAAGCACCTTCATGGACTCTACTTGACTCCTTGACCATTTCTTTCTTTTTTCTTCTACCATTTCCAGGTGAAGAACTCCTGGAAATTCTATACCCAGCAATACTAACCTTTCCTCCTTCAGACTGTGTTTTTCTTCTTTATCTACGTGTGTGTGTGTGTGTGTGTGTGTGTGTGTGTGTGTGTGTGTGTGTGAGTCTGTGTGTTTGCATGTGTATTGGGAAGTTTGAGGGTGTTATATCCCCTAGAGCTGGAGTTACAGATGGTTGTAAGCCACCCAGCATGAGTGTTGGCTATCAAACTTGGGTCTTCCACAAGCTCAGCAGTACTCTGAACAGTCCCTGTTCCTCTTGAGTACATTATCCCTGCCATTTCAGCATTAACCCTTGTCTCTATAGTCTCTGTTACATAATGTGTCTTTAAAATATGGTAATTATGGTGTCTAGGACAGTAGCATGCTATAGTCAGCCACTTACAGTTAGCCTACCTTTTCTTTCTTTTTTTTTTTTTTTTTTTTT
>NW_022196904.1:25745215-25768958 GCF_008632895.1 Mastomys coucha
GGCTGGCCTCGAACTCAGAAATCTGCCTGCCTCTGCCTCCCAAGTGCTGGGATTAAAGGCGTGCGTCATTACCGCCTGGCCAGCCTACCTTTTCTTAGGATGTTATCTATTCCCTGTTGAGTGACTGAGAAAAAAATAACTTTGGGGGGGAGGGTCACATCTCAGTAACAGAGCACTTGCTTAGCATGTAAGAGGTCCCAGGATTCATCATTAGAGGGATATAAATAGAAAATAATAACTAGAATAGTTTAGAGATTTATTTTAATTATATATATGTTCATGCTTCTATATATGTGCATGTGTATATGAGTGAAGAGGTCCTGGAGTTGACCAGAAGAGGGAGCCAGATCTCCGGGAGTTGGAATCATTGGTGGTTGTGAACCAGTTGTCCTGGAACTCACTCTGTAGACCAGACTGGTTTCAAACTCAGAAATCTGCCTGCCTCTGCCTCCCAAGTGCTGGGATTAAAGGCGTGCGCCACCACCCCGCATGGGTGCTGAAAATCAAATACAGGTCCTCCTCAAAAGCAGCAATACTCTTAACTACTGACTCACCTCTCCAGCCCCATCAACTGACTAGTTTAAAGATACATTTGAAAATGATTTATGAGGCTGGAGAGATAACTCAATGGTTACCAGCTTTGGCTGCTTTTCCAGAATGTCTGGGATAGATTTCCAGCACCCGCATGGCAGCTCACAATTGTCTGTAGTTCCAGTTTCAGAGAATCTGATACTCTTCTTTGGACATACATGCAGGCAAAACATCAGTGTACATAGAATAAAAATAAATAAATCATTTATTTTTTTTTTCAAGACAGGGTTTCTCTGTATAGCTCTAGCTGTCCTGAAACTCACTATGTAGACCTGGCTTACTTTGAACAAAAGATCTGCCTGCCTCTGTGCCTCAAGTGCTGGGATTAAAGTCATATACCACCACCATGCAGCTTATAAACTATTTTTTAAAAGTAATTGAAGAGTGTGGTGGTTCATCTCTTTAATCCCAGCACTCAAGATGCAGAGGCAGGCAGATCTCTGGGTTCAGGGCCAGCCTGGTCTACATAGAGAGTTCTAGGACAGCCAGGGCTATACAGAGAAACCCTATCTCACTAAAAATAAAATAAAATAAAATAAAATAAAATAAAATAAGGAAATGCATTCAAGGTCAGCCTGGTCTACAGAGTGAGTTCCAGGATAGCCAAGGCTACACAGAGAAACCCTGTCTTAAAAAAAAAAACAAAATTAATAATAATAATAATAATAATAATAATAATAATAATAATAATGGAATGATTTGGAACACATTAGTTATGCCATTTAGACAACAAATGCACCTTACCTCAATTTTGAAAAGGTAACTGCTTTTGCAACTCCCTCCTATCTGCTGTCTTCCAGCCATCTCCTTGTGACTCTCTATGCTTGTTCTGTTGTTGGGTTGCTGAGAATGGTTGAACTGTGAGTGGAAATCTGTCATCAATTCTAGGATGATCTGACCTGATATTTCTTGGGAAAACATCCCCCTTTGCTTCCTTCTGCATTTTCTGGGCTTGAGCTATCCTCCTGTCTCAGCCTCCCAAATACCCAGGACAGCAGGTGTTTGTCACTGTCCTTGTCTTTTTGTGCATGCACATTTCATTGCTAGAAGTCTATTTTCAACTGCACCCCACCTTTGTACCACATGGAAGTGCAACCTGTATACTCTGTGTTATGGATATGTCCCCACACAACTGTGTGTGTATGTGCACTTGGACAGGTGTGTGTGTGCATACAGGTACGTATATATGTATGCAAACAAGTGTGTGTGCATACAGGATGTATGTATACATACAGATGTATGTGTGTGCATTCAGGTGTGTGTGTGTACATACATATATGTGGGCACATTTGCATACAGGTGTACATGGATATGCACCAGAGGTCTACATTGGATATCTTTCTTAGTCACTCCCCACCTTATGTTCTGAGGGTGGGTCTCACTGACCTGACTAGGCTGGCTGTCAGCAGGTCCTCGGAATCTATTTGTCTTGCTCTTTTCAGTGCTAAGACTAGAGGCTGTCCGTAGCTTTTCTATATGGGTACTGGGTGTGGAGCACTGGTCCCTATCCTTGTATGTTAAGAACGCTACTGGCCAAATCATTTCCCTAGCCCAGACCTGTGGGTTTCTTCAATACTAGGAAGCCCTGAAGTTTCTTAGCTCCGTTTTTATGTCTCTTTGCTCTGAGGTTGTTGTCATGTGTGTTGAGTGCACCTGGATGTGCTGCTCACATATATGTATGCACTCCTGGCTCTGGATCTCAGGAGGAATGTGGTCGCTATAGCTGTGTCTTTGTTTTCCCATCAGCATGCAGGAGCACGTTCCCAGTCATGGATCAGGGGTCCCAGTCACTCTCCTAAGCAGCCTTCTCAGTTTTAGAATTCTTCTTCACAAGAGTGGACAGACTTTCTAGGATTCTGGGTCTATGCAAAGATCTTAGTTCTGGGTCCTCATCCTAGGCCACCCAAGACCACATGAGTTACGTCAGACAGATGTGGGTTTCGGCCTGCAGCTCCAGATAGAACCTGCTTCAGCCGCTACCCTGAACCAACGGCTCTGCCCTTGGCTTTTTGCTCCTTTTCTGCCTCTTCAGGATTTAAATTTTCCTTTATTCTCTTACGTTGTACCATGCAATGCATTCTAAGGGTTTTTGTTAACTACAAAGGCTAGTGACTCTCACCCAGTCTCATCCACTGCTTCTGTGCCATCACTGTGGACACAGAGGTTCCCCTTTCAGCCCGGGTTGAAGCTGAGATCAAAGGCTCTATTATTTTCTGACTTTTTTTTTTTCAGGTTTATTTTATTCTTAGTTATGTGTATGTGACTGTGTGTGGGTGTCTGCACCTGCATGTAGGTAACCACAGAGGCCAGAAGAGGGCATCAGATCCCCTGGAGCTGAAGTTAGGGGCAGTTGTGAGTCACCAGACTTGGGTGCTAGGAACTGAACTCTGGTCCTCTGGAAGAGCAGCAAGCTCTAGTAAGCCGTCTCTCTGGCCCAGCTCTGATAATTTTTAATGATCCTGATATTTCTACATGGAGTCTAACTTCCTGTTTATATGACCTTGAACTCATTTAACAGGCAATGACTTGAGAATAAGTTGTTGGGTCAAAACAAAAGATTTCTATGGAAAGCCAGCAAGCCGACAAGGCGGAGGCTCTCGCCATCCATGGCTGTCTTCTGTCGTGTCACAAGCACAGTCTTGTGTAGGGAGCTTGGAAGCATGTCAGCTGGGCAGGTACCAGGATAGTCTTTGGAGTATCTGACAGAAAAAAGACACCTAAGAAAGTGAGCTGAGAACTGGCAGAAAAAGCCCAGGAGAAGGCCTGTCCAGAGAAGTCATGTCGAGCAGCCTGCTCTGTGGTCTCCGAGCTTGTCCATTAGGTTAGGAAATACAGTCAGGTTCTGCTTCAGAACGTCCTAGCCAGCCACACAGCATTTATACTACCATGGTCCTGTATGGTTATAGTGGAGCCCACAATTCCTGCCACTAATGACCCAGGAGCCATCGTGATGCCTAACGCAGCTTACAGGTGTTTGGGATGAGTCTGATATACAAAGCTGTTCAGAGATGTTCAGACACAGAGACTTTGCCCCATGTGACTGAAGACAGCTCAGAGATAGCTGAGTGTTCCCAGCCTAGGAGCAGTTGGGTGGGCCAGAGTCTTGTTCTACATCAGCTTTGCTCCCTGGGTTCTGTAAATGTGCCCCACGGTGTTCTAGACGGTTCTCAGAGCACATCCCTGTCCAGAAGAAACAAGCCTTGTTTTTTTTTGGCAGGTTTGTTTTCCAATGTCTTAAGCTAATTTGTGTCTTCCCTCTCTCTTAGTGAGTATTCATTGTACAAAATAATGAGTTTTCTTACGTATCTGTGTTCTCTTCTCCTCGTCCCCTTTAGTTTTTCAAGACAGGGTTTCTCTGGGTAGTTCTGGCTGTCCTGGAACTTGCTCTGTAGACCAGGCTAGCCTTGAACTCATAGAGATCTGCCTGCCTCTCCCTCCTGAGTGCTGGGATTAACGGTGGGCACCACCACCACCTGGCTTGTTTGTTCTTATATACACTTGTTTGGATGTATGCATGCTCGTGGTGGGGCTAGGGGTGGTGGGGAGACATGGAGGCCAGAAGTCAATGCCTGGTATCTTCCTCAATCACTCTCTACCTAATTTTTTGAGACAGGGTCTGTTACTGAGTGTGGAGCTGGCTGACTGACTATACTGGCTGTCCACCAAGCCCCAGAGATCCCTTTGTATCTGGTCCCCTGTCATTACCAGGTAACATGTATGCTGTTGCATCTGGCTTCTTAGATACTAGGATCCAAACTCAGGCCTTCCTGCGTGCACAGGAAGCACTTCTCCAACGGAGCTAAGTGCCCAGCCTCTTTGTGGTTTTTATTTTTTGAGACCATCAGAGCCCTCTGCTTTTGGCCCCCCAGCATCTTCTTATGGTGGTGCTGGGGCTCAAACCACTGGTAGAGACAGGCATATGCTCTTCTCTGAGCCATACCACCATCCCCCTCACTGGGGGATTCTAGGCAGGGGCTCTACCACTGAGCCACACCACCAGCCTCTTGCTGGGGGATTCTAGCCAGGGGCTCTACCACTGAGCCATGTCCCCAGCCCCTCACTGGGGGAATTATAGGCAGGGGCTCTACCACTGAGCCATGCCCCCAGCCCCTCACTGGGAGATTCTAGGCAGGGGCTGTACCACTGAGCCACGCCCCCAGCCCCTCACTGGGGGATTCTAGGCAGGGGCTCTACCACTGAGCCACACCCCAGCCCCTCACTGGGGGATTCTAGGCAGGGGTTCTACCACTGAATCATACCCCAGCCCCTCACTGAGGTATTCTGAGGCAGTTGCTCTACAAGTAGATTAGCTCCCCAGACTTCTTTTCACTTTTTATTTTGCAACTTGGTTGCTGGGGCTGGCCTTGAACTACGTCTATAGCCCAGGCAGTACTCGAGTCTGCAGTCACCCCTCTCTCTCCCTTCTTCAGCTTCTGGAGTAGACTGATGCCAAGTCAAGTCCAACTTAGGCTCACTGTACTCTCTGAGGACACCCTCTCCCTCCTGACACTTGAGTGCAGACTTGTTTACTGGGCTGAGTGGTGGGGGGATGGGGAGCAGCACAGCTGGGGTTGGAACAGAGGAGAGCTACCTGGAAAGCAAGTCAGCAGGAGGTTGGGGAGGCTGGACAACAGTGGTGGGGTTGCGGGAGCTGTTATCCAGGGCAATGGCTAAGTCTTTGCCAGAGCCAAGCAGGGTGAGGAAGGTGGCCGACAATTTGAGAGAAGGGCAGCAGGCAGCTATTTTAAGGATTCGGGAGTCATGTTTCGCACAGGCTGCTGAGATACCACCAGGAAGGAAGGAAGGATCCTGGACTGAGCTGTGCGGTGTCAGTTTAGAATTGGAAGCACTACTATGGTGCCATTCTTTTCTGTAAACATACGTCCAGAAGTAAACACGTACAAAATCACAAGCATATGTGTGTCCGCAGCTTGGGATATTCCCACGGGGAGCTGACACCCTGGTAAGCCACAAACTTGTCTGTGGATGCTTATTTTCTCCAGCAAAGCAGATCAAAGGTCATCTGAGGTGGGGCAGCTTCTGAGGCTGGCCAAGACAATACAAACTAAGATGGAAGGGCTGTGTACCAGGAAGCAGGGTTTACAGTGCTGTAAGAATGGGGTGGGAAGCTGGAGAGAAGGCTCTGTGACACTTCCTGCAACAGAGGAACTAAGTCGTCTGGCAGTTCATGGACACCTGTGACTCCAGCTCCAGGGGGACCCAACCCCATCTCTGTAGGTATGTGCATTTACATACCTAGACACAGAAGTAAAAATAAATAAATCGTTTCAAAGAAATCTTTTCAGTGTGGCATGACCAAAGGTTGTCAAAGCAAAGCCAGGTGTGATAGCTGCAAAGGTGGAGGCCGGAACACCAAGAGTTCAAGGTCACCTTCAGCTACATAGTGGGTTCAAGACTAGCCTAAGGTACTTAAGACCTCTTGTTGTTTTAGTTTTGGTTTTTGGTTTTTTGAGACAGGGTTTCTCTGTGTAGCCCTAGCTGTCTTGGAACTCACTCTGTAGACCAGGCTGGCCTCAAACTCAGAAGTCTGCCTGCCTCTGACTCCTGAGTGCTACCAAGGATTGCCAAGGATTAAAGGCAAGTGCTACCATAGTCCAGCATAAGACCTCTTTTTTAAAAATGTTTTTAATTGAAAAGGGACATGATTAGCAACAGTAAAGGGGCAAGTGAAGCTTCAAAATAAATTGTGCGGGGCTGGAGAGATGGCTCAATGGTTAAGAACACTGACTGCTCTTCCAGAGGTCCTGAGTTCATTTCCCAGCAACCACATGGTGGCTCACAACCATCTGTAATGGGATCCGATGCCCTCTTCTGGTGTATTTGAGGACAGATACAGTGTATTCACATACATAGAATAAATAATTCTAAAAAAATAAATTGTGCAGACAACAGCTCATTCCCCATTGGAGGGAACATCCTTGAGTAAATAGGAAGGGAATATAAGCGACTGAAAGAGCAGAGTATCTACAGATAAGTGAACAGATGGGAAATTATGAGCAGGGTCTTTTCATAGCTTCTAAGTAGCCACCCACCTAGCCTTAATGAATCACAAAGAGAAGGGGACTAAACTCCTGGAGGACAAGGTCAGCAGCATTCTCCTCTCCCCCCTCATCTCTCCTCCCCTCCCATAGTCTCCCCTCTCCTCTCCTAACCTCCTCTCCCCTCCCATGTCCTCTTTTCTCCTCCCCCCCTCCCCTCTCCTCTCCTCTCCTCTCCTCCTGCATTCATTCCTTTGATGACTTCATCAGTCTTGACTTGAAATATCATAGATCTGCCAATAACAGTCCACCTTGTCTCCTGGCCTCTTCCCTGAGTATACACTGTGTCCCTTAACCCCCAACCTTTCTACTCCTGTGTCTTAACAGGCATCTCAACCCAACAGCTCTCAGCCGAGCCACCAGACCTCCCCACCTTGCTCTCCCTCCACAGTCACTCTCATCCCAGCAAGAGGCAACTCTGCCCTTGCTCTGCTCAAGCAGGAAGCTTGAAGTCACCAGAGACTATGTTATATGATGTGCATTGCCTGCACATATTATCCGAGTGAGGGAGTCAGATGCACTGAAACTTGATTTACACACAGGTGTGAGCTGCCATGTGAGTGCTGAGAATTGAACTCAGGTCTTCTGGAAGAGCAGTCAATGCTCTTAACCACTGTGCCATCTCTCCAGCCCCATACGTTAGCTTCTTTCTTCAGAGTACATATGTTGACAGTAACCTTCTCTTCTGTCCCCACAGCATCTACTTTACACCAAGCCACCTTTGGCTCTCCTCTGGGCCTTCACTGTGGCGTTTAGCTGTGCCCCCATCTCTCCCCTGGTCCTTTCATTACATCACCCCCTGCCTGACCCTTAGCAGCAGCTCAAAGTGATGTCTGAGATTGGGACTCTGCAGAAGCCAATGTTAAGCCCTTGAGTGCAAACAGTTCGTTTGGAATGCTTCCTACGAGGGAAGAGAGGAAGGAAGCCAACACAAGGCAAGTTTAAGTGAGGTACCACGTGGGTAACTGGAACCTGAGTTCCCCACTGGGGGCATCTGAGGGACACGGAGAACGTCTGCCCACTGACAAATGCAAGAGGCAAGAACATATCTAGGCCTTTCTACCCTACATAATGCCACACTGCTGACCATGATTCTCTGGGGCTTTTGCTCTGTCCCCTGCCCACCCCATGCTTAGGTCTTCTCCCTTTTGTGATGTTCCATTTAAACACATAGGGCTGAAAGAGCACAAACCAAACCCTCAGAAACCATGAAACTCCCCCAAACCCTTCTTTTCTTCAAGTTGTTCTCCCAAGTATTTTGGTCACAAGAACACAAAATGTAACCAAAGCCTAGGTTCGACTTTTGGGGAATCTTTATTTAAATATCCCCATTTTAGTAAGGCCTTGGTAAAAGGAACATGTCGCCTTTCAAGAAGGAAGTCTAAAGGCACTTTAATAAGGTACTATTTATAAGCTGGGAGATGGCGTAGTGGGTAAAGAGATTGCTATGCAAGGATGACTATCTTTGAGTTCAAGTCCCCAGAACCTACTTAAAGCTTAGCATGGTAGCACGAGTCTACCTTCTGAGTGTGCCTATGGCAAGATGGAAGGTGGACACAGGAGAATCCCTGGAAGCTAGAGGGTCAAGCAGCCTGGAGACAAAGCAGTGCACACCAAAGAGACCATGTCTCAAGCAAGATGGAAAGCAACGACCAATGCATGAGGCTGTCTTCCGCGCTCTACACGCATGCCAGCACTTACACACATGAACATGAACACATGTATGTTCATGAACACAAACATATGTAATTGACATCTCTTACACACACACACACACACACACACATACACACACACACTAAAATACTACTTACAAGGGCACAGAGCAACCACAGAGATGCCAGAAGCCCGCAGGGCTGGTGTATAGTCCATAAGAGGAGAAGAAAGAGATGTTCTCAGAACCAGCCCCATGGAAGAGCCTCCCGCTGAAGCTGAGGCCTTGGGAGGATGGATGAAAGATGCTGACCTCACTGCCTTCCAGTCTCCCGAGTGCACTTCCCGACTGCTACTGCCAAGGAGAAGCCAGAAGGCAAGGAAGCAATGAGCCGGAGGACAGGGAAGTCCTTTACCCTCCAGACACTAGGCAGGAAGCAAGGGCAAATAATAGAGATCCCCCAGCCCCCACAGACAGCAACACACACCAAAAAGTGATATACACGCACTCACCCACCTTCACGTTCACCCCCAGCAGCCAGCAGGATGTAGCCTCTGGCTCATTTGCCTTTTTTTTTTTTTTTTTTTTTTTTTTTTTTTTTTTTAATTCTTCTCTCCCCTCTCCTCTCTCACAAGGTCCCAATGTTGTAAGGTTGGGATGTTTCCCTGTTTCCATAGGTTTCTTTCGTTCCCATTCACTGTTATATCCTAGGGTCACCTCCAAAAGTACTTGGAACTTAACATATGCACAACTAAGATTCTGTCCTTTTAAAAAATGTATGTATTTATCTGTTTTAAAATTTATGTGTATACAAATGCGCTTATATGTACCACATTCATGTGGGCATCTGGAGAGGCCAAAAGAAGACCTTGGATCCTATGCAATTAGAGTTGCAGGTATGTATGTGGGTCCTAGGAATGGAACTCTGGTCCTTTCCAAGAGTGGTATGTGCTCCTTGCTGCAAAGCCATCTCTCCAGCCCCTTAACATTCCCACTAGGGGTGGAGGAATAGTTCAGGGGTTAAGATGCATACCCCTCTTGCAGGGGACCTAGTACCTATGTCCGTGGGCTCATAACTGCCTATAACTCCAGCTCCAGGGGATCTAGGGCTTTCTTCTTGTCTCTGTGGAAACCTGTATACATGTGATATACACAGACACAAATAAATATATATAACAGTAAGCATATAATAAGTAATAATATAAATATATAACAATATATTTATTATATTAGTAATTGTCTTAGTTAGGGTTTTACTGCTATAAACAGACACCATGATTAAGGCAACTCCTATAAGGAGAACATTTAATTGGGGCTGGCTTACGGGTTCAGAGGTTCAGTCCATTATTAAGACAGGAACATGGCAGCATCCAGGCAGACATGGTGCAGGCAGAGCTAAGGGTTCAACATCTTCATCTGATGGCTGCTAGTGGAAGACTGACTTCCAGGCAGCTAGGAGTAGGGTCTTAAAGTCCATGCCCACAGTGACACACCTACTCCAACAAGGCCATACACACTCCAAAAAGGCTACACCTCCAAATAGTGCCACTCCCTGGGCCAAGCATATACAAGCCATCACAGTAATATATTGTTATATAATTAAAATGTTATTTATTATAATATCATTATAATATCATTTATTATAATAATATCATAATATTATATTATATTATTATTTATTATAACATAATAAATAAATGTATGATAAATAAATAAAAATAAAGGTAAATGTCAAAAGGTTTTCTTGTTATCTTTTTTTCTTCTTTTTTCTTTTCAGTGCTGGGAATGGACCCCCATGGCCTTTCACCTATTAGGCAAATGCTCTACCACTGAGCTACATCTCCAGCCACCATCATTATCACCACCACCACCACCACCATCACTGTCATTATTTTGTGATGTTGGGATGGTATCTAGAACTTTGCAAGCACTCAACTGCATCCCCAGCCCTCAACTGTGATTTCTTGAGTAAAGTTACTACTCATCTGTGGTAGACATAAGAATACTTCAAAATACCCACAGATCCTCAACTTGGGTAACTGTATATTGGAAGGGTTATGTGATACACAACAACTGAGTTCCCAAATTGAATTAAGGTAGACTATAAAGTAGGGAGGTTAGCTTGGATTATCTGGATGGATCCAGTGTAGTGACAAGAGTTTGGAAAAGAGAGTCAGAGAGATTTAGGGATGCTAGGCTGCTGGCTTTGAGGCTGGAGAGAGAAACCACAGCCAAGGAATGCAGGCTGCCCCCAGAAGCTAGAAAGAAAAGAAAGGCTTTTACCCTTAGCTCACCAGGAGAGAGCATGGCTCACAGTCTCATGAGTTCCAGTTCATACTCTGGCCTCTAGAACAAGAACAAACAAACAAACAAACAAACAAATAACCAAAACAAACAAAATTCATTATTGTGTGCCACAGGGTTTGGGACAGTCTGTCAAAGGCAACACGGGACACCAATATATTTGCAAAAAACAGGTTCTATTGCTTGGTGTGGCTTTTTTTAAATGACAATTATTTTGTGTGAGTGCATGAGTTTATACACACACCATGGAGTACATAGAGAAGTCAGGGACAACTTGCAGGAGTTGGTTCTCCTACTAGATGGGTCCTGGGGATTGAACTCAAGTTATCAGAATTAGCTGCGAGCACCTTTACCTGCTGAGTCATTTCACTGGCCCTTGTTATAGCTGTTTCCTGAGTAAACAGGACTTTTTTCCTGGCTTTAATTTTGTTTCATTTTGAGACAGGGTCTTACCATGTAGCTCAGACTGATCTCAAACCCCCCTCTGTAGTCTAGGCTAGCCTTAGACTCCCTCTGTAGCCTGGGTTAGCTGTTCCCACCTCTTGAGTTCTGGGACTGCAAGGGTGCCTCCCCATGCTTAGCCAAATGAGACTATTAAGGGCTCTTTTCCTGTGGGTGAGAAGAGGCTGAGGTCGGTGTATGGACCAAAGGAGCTGGCCATTCGTGCCATCTGGATGGCTCAGTTCCTAGCCTCCAGTAGGGTCTCTTCTACTCACTGGACCTGTGACTGCCTGGCTGATGTAGACACTAAATATCTATGAAGAGTGAACACTCTCTCAGAAACTTCTAGCTCATAAAAGTTTTACCTTGCCAGGCAGTGGTGGCACATGCCTTTAATCCCAGCACTTGGGAGGCAGAGACAGGCAGATTTCTGAGTTCAAGGACAGCTGGTCCACAGAGTGAGTTCTAGGACAGCCAGGGCTACACAGAGAAATCCTCGAAAAAAAATAAACAAAAAATGTAGCCTCCCTTGTTTTTAGGACATCAGGGACCCCCCAATTTGACTTTTATAAATAAAACTGAAAATGTATTTATGTATATATGGATTTCTTTTTAATTAGTCCTCTACCATGGGGGGCCTAGCCTCAGTTGATGTATCTGCAACAAAACTCTACACCCATGGCTTGAGGAAAATTAAAGAAAAAGAGAACTAGAGGACCAAGATACCTGCTTTGAGACAGAGTCTCCTAGGCATGACAGAGAAGCTGCACCCATGAAATGTCCACAATGGCCACCTAAACTAGACCTGTATAATGGCAACACCAGTCAACATGCCAATGGAGATAGGGGAATTGTCACAGGTCCCACTCCTGGATGAGGAGTTCAGAAAACCAATGGCTACCAAGAGACAGAGAATGGGTCTTCTCTAAGGATGAGCCTGAGAGGTTATACAGGCCCTGGTGGTTAGCTTTAAGCACTTGTGTGCATGAGCAACACAGAACAGATGCACTGTGTTTTGTGTGTGAGCGGACCAATAATGATTAAAGGTGAGGGCATGAGAGTTGGAGAGATGGCTCGGTAAGTCAAGAGCGCTGCCTGCTCTTCCAGAGGACCTAGGTTCAAGTCCTAGCACCCACATTTTGGCTAACAGTTCTGTATAACTCCAGTCCCAGGGGCTCCATCATCCTCTTCTGGCCTGTATGCAGACCGGCACACACATAATACACATCCATAAACCCTGGTGAACATTCATGCACATAAAATGAAATGTGTCATGATTTTGAGATGGGGGATAATATGGGAGGGGGAAAGGGAGGAAAGTATGTAAATACAATAACCATATTTCTTAGGGTGTTATTGCTGAGAACAGACACCATGACCAAGGCAACTCTTATAAGGACAATACGTAATTGGGGCTGGCTTACAGGTTCAGAACTTCAGTCCATTATTATCAAGGTGGGAGCATGGCAGCATCCAGGCAGGCATGGTTCAGGAGATGCTGAGAGTTCTACATCTTCATCTGAAGGCTGCTAGTAGAAGACTGACTTTCAGGCAGCTAGGATGAGGGTCTTAAGCCCACGCCCACAATGACATACTTCCTCCCACAAGGCCACACCTACTAATAGTGCCACTCTGGGCCAAGGATATTCAAGCCATCACACCATATATGAAATTCTCAAAAAACTAAATAATAACAATAATAGTAATAATAAAAGAAATTGTCTTCTTCTAATTCTGCAAATCAAACCAGTTAGGTGGCAAGGTCCTGGTAACTTCTCTTTGTGCAGGGTTGGTCAGCTCTACAGCTGAGCACCACCCTGTGGGTGTGAACCCCCTAGATGTGAACCTTCCACATAGCCAGGAGGGGCAAGGGGCCTGGAAGATGAGAGTGAAGGCGAAGAAGAGGCTGTGTGTCTGGAGTTGGCTTAATGAATTTCCCTCTTGGGCCTGCCTTTTCACATAGTCCCTCCACCTGGGCATGGGAACTAGGGGAGGCCTATGGGAGGGGAGGGGGGCAGGAGAGTGAGGTGGCACTCGAAACTTCTCCCTGATGTAAGATTAGTGCCAAGGCCAGTTTAGCGGCTCGGGTGGTGCCCGTCAGGATAAGCTATCCAAACCACCTTCCCCCTCTTTCTGGTCCCCATCCAGCAGCCCTGCTCCCCAGCAAGCTGCATACCTACAACCTGTGCATGGAGGTGGGGGCTTTCCCAAGTGTCTGGGGCGGTGGGAGAGCCAAGGCAGGCGACAGAGGGAATACGTAAGCCTTCTGCAAAGCCAGACTACTCTATAGGTGCCGGCCTGTACCAGCTCCACTCTGATCACAGCCATACCCCTGAAACACCGAGGAGGACTTGAGTTTGCAAGGCAAAGAAGGGAGAAGGGTTGTGAAGAGAAGCCAGCAAGAGAACAAAGGAGGCTTTGCCTGAGAAGAGAGGGAGGTACCTTCCACTGAGGCCTCAGGGCCTGGGGAAGTGAGTCACTGGGCCTCCGGGTTGGACCCACCTCTGGGGGCTCCGTGGGACTGAAAATGCAGCCCAGCTGGCCAGGCATAGGCCCTGGGGTGCGGCAGAGGTTGTCAGTCTTTGGAGTCTGTTGGGTGGGGTTTTCCCCAGCACCCCCACCATTCCCGCCCCCAGGACCTGGTGTGCGTCCAGCCTGGAGGCCTTGGCGACGGTTTTGTGCCTCATTAGGCACAGCCAGGCGGGGCCCCATGCCACTACTGCAGCAGCAGCTACCCGGGGGCGGTGGGCGTGGTCCCCTCTACCAACCCTCAGCAAGGACTGGGGTTCTATAGCCTTTCGCAGAGCCACACGGCACTCCTGCCACAGCAAGGAATCTCTGTGCTTCCGGAAGGTGGCGCCCTGCTGTTCCAAGCTGCCCCCTTTCTGCCCCCGTCCCGCCCCCCCCCCCAACTCTGGGAATGGGAACTTGGAGATCTCGTTGCACGCCCCAGCTTCTTGCACAACCTTCTCCCAATTATTCTGGTATAGTGTGTGGTAACAGGGCGAGCATTCCAGGACCTTGTACTTACTCGTACAAATCTGCCTCCTGTTTGTCTGCAGGGCCAGGCGTGTCTCCTTGGGCCCGGGGAAATGGGGGTGTGTTCGCGTCCAAGAGGGCGTGGCCCGCGTCCGCCGCAGGGGCAGCCGCCCAGCCCTGTGCCCAGCCCTTGCAGCCTATTTCGTCCCAAACCACAGCCACTTTGGGAGCCCTGGATCCGATCCAGGACACAGAAGGGGATGCACTGGTGACATCCTATACACAGGCTTCGAGCAGCGAGCCTGCTTGGTCCTCAGCAGCGTCAGCCAACGACCTACATTGCTTGTGTCCTCCTGTGGGCAGGATCAGATCAGCACCTTCAAAAGCCTCAGCATAGGGCACGGGCCTTTGCCTGTGCAGGCTCTAACTCTACTCCCGAAGTTTTTGTCCCATGTTTTCTTTAGTGGAGTCGGAGGTTTCACTCTGTAGCTCAAGCTGGCCTGAAACTCACGATGTAGCCTAGGCTGGCCTTGACTCTTGTCAACCTTCCTGCCTCACTCTCTCAAGTGCGGGGATGACAGGTTTGTAATCTTTGTGTGAGTGGATTCTAGAAGTCAGCCCCCAAGATCAACTGTAATTCTTCAGCCATGGCTTTGGGTCAGGGAACATTATTCCCCCAACACCCTCATGGATCACAGAGGGTGGCTGTCTCATCTGGCTGTTCTGATGGAAATAAAGACAAAATTCCAAAATGGAGCCTGTCTGCAGTCTCTCCTCTTGTGTGTTTTACCACCCCCATCCTGGAGCCTGAGAGATTGTTCATTTTATACACACATGCAATCTGGGGTCATCTGTGTTGAGTGATATGACAAATTTAAAAACTATAATATGGTTTTTCTTCTGCAAAATTTGATAGCACCTCTGATAAACTATGGGAAATAAATAATCCATGTGGACAAACAGATGCCTTCCTTTAGCTTCATGGGGTATTGTTTCTGTATAGTGGCTGACCAACAATAGAAGAAAATTTTATTTCACCCGAGCATTACAGACGTCACATCCACAGCTGCTTGGCCTCTGTGGTGATTTGAATAAGCTTGATCCAGAGAATGGCACTATTAGGAGCTGTGGCCTTGTTGGGGTGGGTGTGGACTTGTTGGAGGAAGTGTGTCACTGTGGGGGTAGGCTTCGCGAGACCCTCCTCCTAGCCACCTGGAAGGCAGTCAGTCTTTCCTGGCTGCAGTCCTGTCATGAAGTAGAACTCTCAGCTCCTCCCGCACCATGCCTCCCTAGACGCCGCCATGCTTCCTGCCTTGATATAATGGACTGAATCTCTGAACCTGCAGGCCAGCCCCAATGAAATGTTGTCCTTTATATAAGAGCTGTCTTGGTCATGGTGTCTGTTCACAGCAATGGAAACCCTAAGACAAGCCTCCATGGCTGCAGCCAGTGGTGAGGCAGAGCATCACAACAGTGAGGGCAAAACAGATCAGGGTTGCTTACCTCATGGCACCTAGCAACCAGAGAGAGACAGAGAGGAAGAGTCCAGGGACAAGATACAGCCTTCAAAGTCATGTCTACAGGGACCCATCTCCGTGAAGCTCACCTATCCACCTAGGAATCCATCCAGGGACCGACCTGTCGATGAAGTCAGAATCCTGGTGATTGTGTCTTTAGACCATAGTGCTATCTGTCTTTAACATGTGAGCCTTTTCCGTGAACTTCATATCCAGACGATAACAGGAGTCATAGAGGTCTGTGTTGCAGCAAGGACCCTTCGGGTAACTAATGTCCAATACCACTTTTCCAAGTTATGGTTGAATGGCTCACTCTCAAACAGTGTAAATTCTAGCACATCCTTCCTCTGGGGGGAGGCCTGTGTTTTCAGTGGATAAACAGCTACTGATGGGCAACTGTGCCTGGATTCATCCCCTCAGGGTAGCCCTTCTCAGGACTGAGGACCTGTTCCAAAACAGTGGCTCTGAGGTTAGGGGACCTCACTGGGGATCAGACTGGTGACTTGCTTGCTAAACTTTGAGGCTTGTGGGAAAAGAGCCACTATCCAGGGCTCACAAATCTAAGGGTTAGTCTAGGATGGAGGTGGCAGAGGTTGGGGGTGGTGGTCATCATTATGACACCCACCATGGTGAGCAAGGCACAGCAGCAGGAGTCTGTGTGCTATGGCTTCTTCTCACATGTAGGTGCATCAGGAAATAAACAGCGACTCCATTCTTCCAGCTAGGCCCCACCTCCTAAAAGTTCCACAACCTCACTAGACATCACTACCTCCTGGGGAACAAGGGTTCAAACACATGAGCCCATGGTAGTCATTGCATAGCCAAACTGTAATAGGGAACACACAGGCTGTCCTGGAGCTGGGGGTTCAATGAATTTCACTGAAAGCTCACAGGGTCATGAGGGTGACGACTGAGCCATTCAACTGGAAGCCCCTCCCCACCTCCAAAATAAGGTGAGGGGCTGGAGAGATGGCTCAGTGGTGAAGAGCACTGGCTGCTCTTCCAAAAGACCAGGGTTCAATTTCCAGCACCCACATGGCAGCTCACAACCGTTTGTAATTCCAGTTCCAAGGCATCTGACACCCTCTCACAGGCATACATGTAGGCAAAACACCAAAGCACATAAAATAAAAATGAATACATTATTTTAAAATGCTGAGATGAAATGCCCAGGCAGCTATCTTTCTTTGACCTGAAACCCTTTGGGTTTGTGTCCCTTCGAAATGCTGATGCTTCTGAGAGAACAGCAGTGCCGAGCTTACTCCTGGCAGGAAGAAAGGCCGTGATATCAACACCTTTATCTTTGTCTTGTTCCACATGGCATCTCCCGACTCCTCCAGAGAACACCCAGGTCACCATAGTGCTTTGTCAGGATGTCCTTCCAGCAACGGGGATCCTGGTGGGAGCATTTCTCTAGGCCTCTCTGCACCAGCTGGTGGATTTAGCAATTTTGATCTAAATGCAGCTGATACTTTTCTGTGAGCAGGTGCCCTTGACTCTCCTCCTCAGGTGCAGGTGAAGTTAGGAAATGAAGCAGGGAGATGGTCGTGGGTTTCCTGTTTAAGGTTAAAGCTTTATCTTTGAAGGCTTCCTTGGATACTAACAACAAACCTTGGTTGGCCCAGTGAGAAACCTTGTATCCATAAAGGCAGGAGCTGCTTTTGACCAACAGACATTAAAACTGTTCCTTACTGCAAGTGGCCCCACACAACTCTAATCCCTGCACCAAGGAAGCTAAGATGCTAAAGAGTTTGAGGTTAACCTGGGCTACTGAGAGAGACCCTGTCTCAAAATAAAATCACTCATTTCTTTCTTTTAATTGTCAACTTGACATGGTCTAGAACCACGTGGGAAGCGAGTCTCAATGAGGAATACTCTAGATTGGGTTGTCCTGCGGGCATGCCTATGAAGGACTTTCTTAATTAGCTTAATTGAAGTGGAGAGACCCATCTTCTATGTGGGCGGCACTACTTCTAGGGCAGGGCCCTGGTCTGAATGAAAGGGAGTGAGCTGAGGATAGCCAGGCACGCACTCATCCCATCTGTTTGTGACTATGGATTTGACAGTTCTGGCGGCCTTGTGACTGTCCCACCGTTATAGACTGAAACCTTGCACTGTGAGCCAAAGGAAAGGTTTCTCCCTTAAGTTGCGTTTGTCAAGAGTATTATCATAGGGACAGGAAAGGACATTAAGAGCATCGGTATCAATGTGGCTGCAGGAACACCGTAGCTAAACAGCTTTACCCGTGTGCTTTAAAATCAGCTGAGGTTATGACCATCACACAGCCCACACAGCCCCAATATCCTCTTTGGCCATCAGGGCCTCTGGCTCTATCTAGAGCCCTGTATTATTTGGTTCGTCTAGTCCTGCTATTCCACTGATGATGCCTGGCTGTATGTCCCACCTCATCACTTAGTTACTGAATGCAAACATGGAATAAAAAAGAAGGGGGAATGCCTACTCTGAAGTGTGGAGATTTTTATTATAGATAGCAGGGAGAAAGCAGACAGACGGAAGAAAGAATCCAGGCTGACCATGGCCAGCAGACTAAATGAAAGGTGAGAGGGACAGGCAGACCAAGGGAGGGAGAGGTCAGACCAAGAGGCAGAGAAACCTGCTGTGGCCCAAATGGCTACGGTACATAGGGACCAGGCTTGGGGAAGGAAGCAGAAGCCCAGACCCTAGGAGGTTTGGGGTAGGGGGGTGGGGTAAGAAGGGCTGGGAAGGGGCCACAGGTACTGAGTGAGATATGCCATAAGAGAGACCTAGCAGGAGATACTTGCATCTTGTGTGGCCTAGAGTATCCTTCTGAGCCACTGCAAGTGTTTACCTGTCTCCAGAGTCAGGATGGGCAGTGTGATGAGTGAGAACTATCTTAGCAGACAGACATCGCCAAGGAACACACAGGGGAAGTCTAGGGTCTCTGTTGAAGGTCATGATAGTCTTCTCTTGGTTGGGGGTTTAGTGAGTCTAAGGCTAGGTCTGGGCAAGGGACCAAAGGTGTTCACTCACAGTGACACCTGCCAGCAGGACACCACTGGATGTCGGCAGACTGCACAGCCACTGAGGCCCAACTCTCACCAGGATCCTTGGCTCAGGAGTCCTGGCATTTGGACATAGACTCCATATTCAAGGTTCTGTAGAACCCAAGCCTTCCAGCCTCAGAGGGCTGAACACAACACAGCGGGGTTATCATTTATAAAATATCTTTTATTGTTTCTAAGGAACACAATCAAGTAATAGCTTTTTAAAAATCCTACTTTCCAAAAGGTATTATTAATGTTGTGAACTGGCTTTGAGTTCATGCACGGGGCAGTGGTGGGGCCACCTGCTATAGTTTTCCCTGACTCTGGTGGCAGAGGTTTGGTGGTGGGCAGTGATCCCAGCTCTCTGTCTAGTTGGGTTTACAACTAGTTGAGAATAATTAGTTCTGAGGTTTACAGAGGAGCCATGAGAGTAGTGCTAGTATTTCATGGAGAGATTGTGGTGAGATGTTCAGCCTGTGCTTTAAGGAGAGGGTACATTGATCATTTAGAAGTGTTTTGACAACATCACCATGGCAGCATAGTATTTCCCTGAAAATTCAGACGATTTGGTTGTTGTAAAAAAATCATGTTCGTCCCAGGCAGTGGTGATGCATGCCTTTAATCCCAGTACTTGGGAGGCAGAGGCAGGACGATTTCTGAGTGCAAGGCCAGCCTGGTCTACAGAGGTAAGTTCCAGGACAGCCAGGGCTACACAGAGAAACCCAGTCTTGAAAAACTAAACTGAAATAAAAAATAAAAAATCATGTTTGCTTGTGTTTTTGTTATTTTGTTTGGGGAGCAAGGAGGAATACTATGGTTGAACCTAGGTTCTTGGATACACCCAGTCCCCCTTTACCTTTTTAAGATAGGCTCTCACTAAGTTGCCTGGGCTGACCTTCAACCTGTGACTCTCCTGTCCCAGTCTCCCAAGTAGCTAGAGTTCCAGGCCTGTGTAAAATTATGCTTCTTCTGCTAGGTAGCTGAGGATGGTCCTGAACTCCTGTCCCAACTTCTGGGATTTCAGGAGTACCCACTATGCTCTGCTGCGACTTCTTATACAAAAAGATGTCTTGTAAGAACTACAGAATCTCCACCCCTCAGGACTCACATGAGCTGTTATGCCAGGGGGGTAAAATCCATAAACACACACAGCACTAGGCGTTTCCACAAGACTTCCCTGCTAACAAACACAACCCTTTTCCTCCCCTCAGATACCTGCCTGATGCCAAAATCCAGATGCACCAGCTGTAGGCATGCCGCTAAGCAGAGAAGCCTAACAAGTTTGACCAGCAAACTAGATTCTACACTGGGATGGCAGCTCTGTGGCCATGTAGGGTGCTGGCCTTCCAAGCTCTGTGGCTGGTGGCCCTTGGCAGGCATGTAAAACAAGTCCTCGTGGGCTTAAACATACAGGACTTTGAGTAAAAAAAAAAAAAAAACCAGGCAGTGGTGGCACATGCCTTTAATCCCAGCACTTGGGAGGCAGAGGCAGGTGGATTTCTGAGTTCGAGGCCAGCCTGGTCTACAGAGTGAGTTCCAGGACAGCCGGAGCTTCACAGAGAAACCCTGTCTTGAAAAAACAACAACAAAAAAGTTTTTTTAAAAGTTCATTAAAATCAGAGGCCTCTATGACATGTTCTGACTCCTTTCCTGGAAAGGGACATCACGATTCAGTTTGCAAGCTGGTGTAGAGTCTTTGCTGCTTGGCCGGCCTGAGATTCTCATACCTTTGTGTAGGTGTGTCAGGGTTTAAAGGGAACAAGTTAGATATGACAAACAGATGCAATCTCAGGACTTGGGAGTCTCAGGCCAATCAGGAGTACACAGTGAATTCCAAGTTAGCCTGGATTCATAGTAAGATCCCTGAAAAAAAAAAACAGACCTCGAGAAGGAAGAGGAGGAAGAAGAGGAGAAAGAGGAGGAGGAGGAAGAAGAGGAGGAGGAGGAGGAATAGGAGGGAAGAGGAGGAAGAGGAGGAGGGAAGAGGAGGAGGAAGAGGAGGGAAGAGGAGGAGGAAGAGGAAGAGGAGGAGGAGGAGGGAAGAGGAAGAGGAGGAGGAAGAGGAGGAAGAGAAGGAGGAAAAGGAGGAGGAGGGAAACATCAGCTCAGTTCCAGCTAAAATAACATGTAAAAATCCAAGACTCTGGTCTGAATCCCACAGAAACCTGCTTACCTCTCAGTTTTGTATCTGGTTAGGGGCTAGGAATCAGAATTCTGAATCCCTGTAGCCCAGAGGGGATCCGCAGAAGTAATGAAAACACCCAAACCCAGTAATAACAGCAGGCTTGTGACCCCATGCCTCCCTCCGGTGGCTGCTCCTTCCTCGATCTGAACCACAAGAACCCAAGAAGGAAACTGGTCCCCAAACCTTTCTGCCAGAAGTGAAGTGTGGGAGTCTGGCTGCAGTTTCTGCACAGGACGGAGCCTCAGTTTTTTGCTTTATAGCGTCCTTTATGGTATGAACCGGGAACGCGGTGTGTTCACACAAACACAGGAAGGACAATTGTACATCAGCATTTTTACAATATTAAAGGAGTCATATACAAGTCTACAGGCGTTATACACAAGGGGGGTGCCGGCCAGGGCACCCCATCTGTCAGTTCTCTGCGATTCCTCCACTTGGGAGGAACTAGGGGAGATGTGACAAGGCCAGGGTATCCATCTTTTGGGCCTGTCGTCTGGGAGAGAGCAGATCTGTGAGGACCTCTCAGGACCAGTCCTTGTTGGAAATCTGGGGTTAAGAGCACTAGGTAAGCTTGGGTCTGGGCCTTATAGACAGGCTAGTTTAGGACATTTCATTAACACTTGATGTGCATGTGAATGGGAAAACTGGTGCTAGGGTGGAGGGTGGTTCCCTGAGCTGGGGACCCAGAGAGTGATGCTGACAGATGGGTCCCTTGGTAGAAGGGCCCATTCCTGAGATAAGCTGTGGCCCCCATGCTGACTGGGTGGGGGAAGACTTCTCCAAGAACCCAGATGTGAGCACAGTCAGTTGGGATTGGAAGCCCCTGGGCATTAGCAGGTCAGGTGTGCACCAAGTGCAGTCTGGGACACAGGTGGCAGCAGAGTGTCTCAGATAAAAGTCATAGAGTCACATAGCCCCCACTGCCCTCTTCCCGGCTGCCCTGGCCCTGGAGGACTCTGTTCCACCTCCTGTAGCACCGCCACCCCACATCTGTCCCCACAGACCCAGCTCAGCAGGCACATGGGCTGGAATGCTGGCAGCCCATCTTTTGCAAGGCTTGCTGAACAGTTGGGCTGAGAACTGAGCACCAGGTAAAAGCAGCGATGGTCCCCAGTAGCCTTGCCGACCTGTGCAGCGACAGTTAGCTCTGTTTTAAATACTGTAGAAAAATATGTCTGCCAAGTGTGGAGGGGAAACAGCTGCTCTGGAGTGACTGGCACAGCAGAGGACGCTGTACCAGGCTGAGATGCAGGAGGGCTGGGAAGCTGGTAGCACAGTTGCAGCAGCAGCATCTCTGGATCACATCAACAGTCCTTCCGCGGGCACCCCCTCCGGCACCCCCTCCTTCTGTTGCCTCCGCACCTGGCATTCCCAGGGATGAGCTCAGACCCTCCATTTCCGCCCTCAGTCGTGTGCCCACTGTGAAGCACAAACAGGCAGAACTCCTCAGCACTATTTCCATATCCTTGGGGTTGTCCCAGGACTGAGGGGTCTTAGGTGGGCATCGAGGCAGCAGTGCCTAGTCCAGGGGCTCCTGCTTTATCCGGACGGCAGTTGGCGTGGGTTGTGGTCGCCGCTCTTCCCGGCAAAGGACGTACTCGCTGAACTGGGACGAGTCCACACCACCCCCACAGGATGCGGCCACGCTGAACCCTCTCTGAAACAGCCTTTCTAGGACCTGCAGGGTTAGAGTAAGAGGTGAGCAGTTGCCCAGCCGCCAGAGTCTGCCCGGCCTGGTGGGCAGTTGGGTGCCAGACAGAGCAAGCTACCTTCTGATGAGTCCCTCCCAAGGACAAAGTCTCTGGACGGACAAATGACAAAGGTCCTAGCTGTATCACCAGCTGGATCCTACCCTAGGAGGGACAGGCACAGTCAGGCCCAGGGGCCCCTTAACTTACCCACCCAGCATGGGGCTCTGCTATGCCACCCAGGCTACTCCCCACAACCCTTAGGGGTGCACAACAGAGACATACAGAAGGCAAAGGGGTTATCTAGGCTGTGTCCCACCTCATCTTTCACACACACACACACACACACACACACACACACACACACACACACTGCCCCAGGCGCCCCCTCTCTCAATCTCCTGCTCCAATAATGGAAAGCCCCTGCCCCCTAGCCTCAGGGTGACCACCTGCTTCCTGGATCTGAGTCCCAGATGGTTTGAGGCCCGAGGGCTCATCAGCTCAAAGGACTTCTAGGTGGAGGGAAAGAGGGGGAGCCCTCTTGGAGCATGGTTTCCGTGAGTCTACATGGCCTCCAGAATTTACGTCTCTGGGAAGATGGGGACTGGCCTTATATTGGTGTCCCATAACTCAACTCTTACCCGTAGCCTTCAGGAAATGGGGAGGGGGCCTTTCCCTTAAGGGTCTTTTCCGTCCTAGCCCCCAAATCTAAGTGCCTCCAAGTCAGGAAAAAGCTTTCACAAGCAGGGTTATTACATCATTTTGGTTTCCAAGTTCTTATTCTCATCTTCCCTGGTAAAGCCAGTTCAGAGATACTCTCAACAGAAGGGTGTGGGGGTGCAACCTGTAACCCCAGGACTTGGGAGACTGAGGCAGGAGCTCAAATTTGCACCTGGTCCATGACACCTAAGACCCAGAAAGACACAGAAGTCTCAGAAAGAAAGAAGAGCTCTAGGCAGCTGTAGCCTGCCAGTGGCCCTGGGGCCAGCCTCCTAGGAAGGCTCCCTGCCTTTCCTGGTGCCTGGGTTTAATTTGAATCCAAAGTCAGCCTCTGCATGCTAAATGAAGCATGTTCTGTTGAAAATACTCTGGGCCACTTTTTTTTTTTTTATAGAACATCCTTTTAGGGGAAAAAGAAAAGTACAGATCAATTTTTTTAAGTCCAACCCCCAGGCACGATCATTTAATTATGAGCAAGGCATAAATTATGCATCGACACATTGTTGCCTTTTCTGTATGGGTTTCGTCCATTCCATACTGGGACTCTGATACTCTGACACAGTCGTTTTCCCCCCTAAC